>NC_057805.1:435138674-435221632 GCF_018294505.1 Triticum aestivum
GGAGTGGTTTCGGGGAGGGCGGGCCGGCCACGGGCGGCGGGGGCTGGCGGTTCGGCCAGTGGTGGCTGGCGGCTCAGGGGGGTGGAGTTTGATGATAAACTGGAGGCCCTTGATTTCGTATCCAACGGCTGGAAAATCTAATGACCAGAGATGAAAAAGTCAGTCAACTGACTTGTCGCCTCACCCTGCACGTACACCTGCACGCACGCAAGACACGCACGCATGTAGGCGTGCAACACTGACACGTACACACGCACGCATACTGGCGTGGAACACTGACACGTACACATGCACTCACGAACACACGCACGTACGCACCCATGCATGCAACACTGAAACGTACCCTTACACGCACGCAACACTCGCACGCCTGCATGCACACAGCACACGACGCAAGACACACGCTCAACCTATACGTGCATGCACCCTTTGTTAAGGACATGGATTGTTACGGGTATTAATCAATCTTATCTGTGATAAGCAGAACATTGATGTTTGCAGCAGTCTTTATGAATCACAACGTATCGAACGGGCTATCAACATAGTAGGCTTATCTACATGAAAAAGATGACGTCACACTCAATGAACAATCATCGGTTTATGAAATGCCCGCTTCTGACCGCCCTGGCCCACCAAAGGTTCCTCTACTGTGCGCTGCCTGTGTTGGGTCACTGACATGCAGGCCATGCACCCAAAGAGCCCACACGTCAGTGGAAGAACGGCGCGGTGTCCTAGGTCAGAGTCGAGGGCGCCACTCGCGGCACGCCCGGCTGAACACGCCTCCGTGCCGCATTCAAACGCCTTCATGAAACCCGCCAGTGTGGAAGCCGAGAAACCCACTCTGGACACACGTCCGTTCATGACTGGGCCGGCGTTAAACGCAACGCCGGCCGAGCTCCTCCCGTCCGCCGTCTATTTAATCTCCTATTTAAACGAGGCCAAACGCCGGCCAAGAATCGCACGCCTCCGCCACTCCCCTATCTCCTCCACCATTTTGTCCACTCTTACAATGGCTTACGAAGAGTAGTTATTCCGCATCCAAGCCGGCTGGGTAGCCCGCCGGATACGAGCTATGCAGCTTGCTGATCCACCTCCCTCCCCTCGCCCGACGGAGCCAGTTGCCGCCCCAAGCCGGCGCGCGGTTCAGCAACTCGCCGCTCCAGGCCAGCTCGATGAGGAGCGGCGCACGGGCGTCATTGTTGCCGTCCACGCCGCCGCCTTGTACCGCGTCTCCCGTTTCTGTGGTCGAGACTCCCATGCCGGCGGCCGTGCCATGCAAGCAGCAACAGAAGCCGGGTGTCCGGAGAGCGACGAGTCGGTGGCCAGCGCCTCCGAGTCCGCCGCCATCATCGAGGAGAAGTAGAACACGGGAGGCCGCCGCCGCTTGGGTCCCATGAAGGCCACCGTGGAGGCGACGCCGGCGTACACAGCAGGTGTCTTGCCGGATCCTTTTGTTGCGAGGACCTTCGTCGACCCCGCATGGGCTGCATGGAAGAGGGGAATGTTAGGATGAACTCGAGCCGGTGCCGGCCATGGCGAAGTGGTGGCCGGTGATGAACTCGAACCGGTGCCGGCCACCATCATCTTCGGCACCAGCCAATGATATCAGTTGGGCAGTGGGGAAGCGAGCCGTCCTTTGCGCTGAAGCATATACCTCCGGGGCTCCCGGCAGTCCGGTGAACGTGCTGCCCGACATGAGGAACACAAATCGATCGGCGGGCGACCATTTAAGCCAGGTATTATATACCTGTGCTGTCCAGAACTAGCACCGCGTAGTTCATTTGAATGTAATGAAATCCGTCATGTTTGTATGAAAATCCGGTATTTTATATGATTTCTGTCGTTGTTTATATGAAATATCAGTTTGTCTACGTGTTTGCGTGAATTTCGTCCGGTTGGTTGAGTTGCTGTCATAATGTGTGCGGCTATGGTTGGATGGCGTAATTTGCGGGTCGTCGGTCGGTCTGCGGGCGGCTCGGGCGGCGTTGTGGGACAAAAAAACACAGCTCGTGTGAGCTCGTCTCCAACATGCGCGCTGGAGGATGCATGACAGCATGAGCACCCGAGCCATTCCTCGTTCATCGGTGGCAAAGGCACCGGTGGACAAAAGGGTCGCTAATATTTTGGCTACCCCGGGCAAGATCCAAACAGCCCCTCCTAACAGATTCAAATCCCTCGTTCGTCGTGGAATTTTGCCATGTGTTGTTTTCATGGACAGCAAGATGCCCGTGCATTGCACGGAACATCAAGATGCATTTTTTACAAACTCCCGCATGCATGCAAGGGATAATTAATGTCCTCCTTTGCTAGTACCACGAGGCAAAGACCATTAATATTGCATCGATTAGTGTTAGTGGCCTTGTATATCTGCAAATTGTAATTTTGATAGTGGCCCCTTGTATATAAAAATGGAGGGAGAAAGATGAGAGATAAGGTGAGGAGGAGTGGGGCGTGGTGGTGACTGGTGGTCGGACTGGGCGGAGGCATGGGGATGGACGGCGCATTATGTGTAGGTTTGTATCTCTCTCACACACACCCACGTAGGTGGGGGACGTGCACGAAGAGAAGAGGTGCACGTACGGCGCACGTACTCCCATCTCTTTCCCAACCACACCCGCGCGGGTACACGGTGGAGCTCATTTCTGTACGAAAAAGGCAGCCCACGTGGTAATTTGGCACGTGTACTGGTTGTCCACTTGGTGGAGGGAGGATCGCCTACCACGGGTGAACAAACAAATTGCGACTTGACGCGTTATGTTAAATTAAAAAAAAGAGGCAAACCATGTGGGGCCTACCTTAGAGGCAAGGCTCTATACACTGGAGTACTTTTGATGTGTCCTGTCAACTCGCAGAACGAGGAGAAGCTTGCTTAGTACGCCGTCTTCCCCGCCCATGGGCGCGGTGGCTCGCAGGATGAGGTGAAGCTTGCTTACGAGTAGTAGTAGTAGTAGTAGTAGTAGTAGTAGTAGTAGTAGTAGTAGTAGTACTACTACTACTACTACTACTACTACTACTACTACTACTACTACTACTACTACTACTACTACTGTACGCCTTTACGCCCGCTCCCTCGCCCGCGCGCGCTGGCTCGCAGCACGAGGAGAAAAATTTACTACTCCCTCCGTTTACTCCTCGTCCCTACTACGTACTTTAGTTAGTACTCCCTCCATTTACTTATACAAGGCCACTATAAAAAAAATACATTTTGCATCTATACAAGGCCACAAATAGTAATCAAGACAAAAGTTACTACTCCCTCCTTTCCAGTTTATGGCTCAATTTCAAAATCTCTCCAACCAAGGTAGACGATGAGTGGTCGAATTAATTTCGTAGTTTGCACAAGTAATTAGTACGCTCGTTTTTCTCAAGAAGTTATGTTTACCGAGGTATTAATTAGAACGAATGCATGAATGACCACTAAATTTCCATGAACTTGTACCTGCATTGGTTAGTTTCCTCTTGACACTGCTTGCGTCGGGTGATCTAACGCACCTCGAAATCCAACATGTAATGGTACTACTACTAGTATAGTAGAATTGAGACTTATGAAACGGAAAAACGAATGTTTTTTAGATGAGCCCTATAAACCCTAGTGGGTACGTACTCCGTAAAAACAGATTTTTCCAAAACTAAGTCGCTCCCTTTCATGAATTCTGTAGTATACTCCTCCGTCGACGCTCCCTTTCATGAATTTTGTACTTCCTGTCGCCGACATGTGGGACATATAGCAACCAGGTCGACGTGTCAAGCACCAAATAATAGTGCAGAACAGCAGGGGGCGCACCCCACTCGTACCGGCCCAGTAGTAGTAATGAGCAATGAGACGTCAAATCACAATGCCGCACCTTCCCAGACGGACGAAGCAACCATTATTTCACACTTCGGTTCGCCATCATCTCAAACCACGTAGTATTGCTTCTGCCTCAAGAGGGACACGCGCATCGCCTTGGTACATCATGACACGTGGGACCGCATGACAGGCCATGCTCCCCCGCCGATCGCTCGGTAAAATCACCTCATTTTTACTATACTTCCTCCGTATCGGTTTACTACATGGCATGCACGTCGTTCTAGGTTGAGAATTTAACTGGCTATATATGTGATGAACAGTACTCTAGCCTTTTAAAAAATGTATACTTTTGTATAGTAGTACTATCGATGGATTGCGCCATGGAGCAAAAATTGAAATTAAAAAAAAGGTGGTACATATAGAGAGCGCTCGTCGCCAAATTATGCATATAGTACTATTAAAAAAGCTAGTACGTGCTTAATTGGGGTGCTAAATTCTATTAAAGAAATACTAGTAGTATGTACATATTGAAGAGTTAAAGTAACGAGAAGAAACATAACATAGTTCTGCTGGGGGCTCAGCACAACATACCCCTCAAATTAAACTAAGCACACCTGAAATTAAACTATGCAACTAATCCGGTAGACACTGCATTAGAAGTTTAGAACCACCATGAGCAACGACACTGGAACCTTACTCGGAGTCCTCGTCCACGTCCTCGACTTCGTCCTTGTCCCTCTTCCTCTTGGCCGATACTTCTTTGCTTGAACCGCACACTTTGCTGTTGCTCTTCATCCAACCCTTGTAGATATTCAAACAAAGGTAGCCATCCATTGCAGCGCAGTGGAAGTGGTCTATATCTAGTACATTCCGCTGCCATGCATGACGATGAAACGTGTAATGAGGTTTCTCCAGTTTACGGTACGAAGGATGAACCATGGCTCCTGCCAGGGTCAGCATTGAAGGCTGACGAGAGGGCACCAGCCGATTCTTCTGGAGGTCGAAGGGGTTGCATACAACGAGGCCTATCCGACCCAGGAATTCTTTGTCGTTCTTAAAGTCTACAGTAACGAATTTCACTATTTTGTCCTTGAGGAAGTTCTTAAAATCCTGGCACTCAACATCGGCATGGCATATGTGGTAGACCAAGCAAATGTTATGTACGCAAACCTGGATCACAGCGGGCTTCTTCCTCTCTTTGTCCTTTAGATCCTTCTCTCGTCCTAGGACTGTGGTGTACTCAACATCTAGCCCTCATCATCTGAGTTTTTGAACATGCGTTTGAAGCGAGAAAGGCATCCTTTCACCGTCGCAGAAGAACGGGTGTAGATGACGTCGAACTCATCGCCGGTGGTGGTTCTAACCTTGTACTCACCGCCGATCGTGGAGATTTGGGACGCCATGGATTTGGGAGGAGGGTTAGGATTAGTGGAACTGCCGTAATGTGAATGGACGGGACGACTAGGAGCGAACCGCCGTAGTATTGAAGGACGTGCGGGGACGAGTAGGAGCGAACTGCCAGCGTGCGAACGGCAGGGTAGTGGCTTTCCATTCTCCCATGATACGGGCTTCCGAGAGCCCTTGGATCTGAGATCGAACGGTTGCATGGTGTGATTCTAGACCTATAGGTGAATATCATATCCTGGAGGGTTATTCTGCAAATTTTTAGCAACTTAGCATGCGACCGTTTGATCTCAGATCCATGGGCTGCCAGCAGCCCGTATCATGGTCGCGCCTACCACGACCATCGCGTCGCTCGCGCGGTCGCGCCCTTGGAGATTTAACACGATGCGTTAGGCTATCTGATCTTGGCATGTCATACATAGTCATCACTTAGTCACTCATACTACAACAAGGTTGGCTATAAGGTTGGCTATAAGTGTATTTTTTTACTCCTCTCTATCTCTTTCTTCGTACTCCCTCCGTCCCATAATATAAGAACGTTTCTGACACTAGTGTAGTGCCAAAAACGTTCTTATATTATGGGACACAGGGAGTACTAGTATTTATTGCATTTGCCAAGGAGTGACCTCTTCCAATGAAATGGTGTTGCTAAGTTTGCTTCATTTAATTAGCTATAGACTCAAAATTGTCTTTTCACCTAGGTACACGCGCTTAGCACCGTTTCTTCCTTGGGTCACCAAACTAGTCTCTCTCTTTTTGATTAACTTGCCACATCAGACTTTATGCCTATGTGGCAAGCTTAAGCACCTGTAGGAGCAAGTAAAAGTAAGTACAATAGTGCGCTTTACATGGCGTTTTTGCATATGTGGAGGAAAGAGAGGCAAGGAAAAGTGGAGAAGTGGGCTCTCATGCAAGAGCCAGCCTCTACTACATGGTGGAGCATTGGGAGAGGCACCTGTATGGAGGTGGTCAGGAATCGGGAGACTCACGCCGGTCGTAGCGCCGCAGTTAAAATGATAATGGCAAGTCAAATCACGGGGCCCCACCTGTCCAGCAGTAACTCGCTGTCAAATCACACAGCTCTACGTTTGCAGCAGCCTACTCCCTCGTCTTCTCATGTCTCTGTCGAACCGACTAGGCGGAACTGCCCCGCCTACCGCGCAGGAAAAGCCCCGCCCTCGACTGTTAAATACATCTACATCCGCTTAAGAATCCAATGATATACTTGTTGTGACATAGTAACTCATATTTAGTTAGTCAAATGGATGGCCTAGAACTACGTGCAGGCCCCATGTCGGGTGGTTGGTGTGACATATGCCAAGAGATGGCTTATCATTGTGGGAGCCAATAAAACGTCGCCGGTGCCTGGAAACGGGATGAGGCGAAGACATGCACGCCGGCGGATCTTACCCAGGTTTGGGGCTCTCCGAGGAGATAACACCCCTAGTCCTGCTCTGCGGGGTCTCCGCATGATCACTAGATCGATAAGACGTAGCTACAATCGCTCCTAGAGCTGTTGAGATCAAGGGAGAAGAAGAATAAGGCTAGCTCTTGCTTCTCTCTATCTATGGTGAGTGTGCTAGGCTTAGAAGGCAACTCTATGCTCAGAGGCCAACCCTTTGCATGGGTGCTCCGGGGGGTTTATATAGGCCTACCCCCCGGGGGTACAATGGTAATCCGGCTGGGCACTGGTCCCAGCCGTCAGTGTCTACGCTCGCCGGCTTCTCCGCCGGCTGCTGGGTCCCGCCGGCTGCCGGCTACTTGGTCGACAGGCCGGCCCCACCGCCTAGGGTCTTGTCGGCGGCTGCTTACTGTAGCCGCGCCTCTGATGACGAGGGCTTTGTCGAGGTAAGCGTGGCTACAGTGGGCCGCCTCGGGGGCTCTCACTGTAGCCTTACCTCGTCTTGTCTCCTTAACGGGGCTCCTGCTTCGAGGAAGGGAGTAGCCGGCTTCTGGAGGCCGGCTACGCTCTTGGCCGACTGGGAAAGGCCGGGCCGCCTTATCGCCTCTCTCTGGCTGAAGGGGCCCGCCGTCCTTGGGCCGTACAGGAGTCGGTCGTGGATGACGTCGAGGCTGGCATGGCTACAGTGCCGAGCCGCACGGGAGACGGCTGCCCCGTACGGCCTCCTGTAGCCACGCCTGCCTCAGGCTTCGGGGATAGTGGGCCGCACTGTGGCCACACCCCGTCTTGTCGCCGTTATGTGGGAGTGGCTTGGAGTGGTTGTGGTCTCGACCGGCTTTTTGAAGTCGGCGTCCTTCTTGGCCGGCTTCTTGGAGTCGGCCACCCTGTAGTCGTCCTGGGGAGGAGTTGGTGAGGCTGGGTCGCCTTCCGGGAGTCGGCTTCAGAGGTAGCCGGCCCGGGAAGGCGGCCCAATGCTCGGAGTGCTTGGAGGCCCGAAGGCCTGATAATTTTTTCAGAAGAACCAGGGGCAGTCGGTTAGGCTACCCGTGGCCATTTACTCCGACAGTAGTCCCCGAAGCTGATTGGGCTTCGAGGTGGAGTGGGGTTTGAGAAGCTCGATCAGCTTCCTATCGTGACAACCGGCAGCTGGGAGCCGGCCTTGGTCAGGCGCGCCGCCTGAGTCGAAATCTTCTGGAGTCGGAGGGCGGGAGCCCGCTGGCACGTGCATCGGGCCGCGGGCCGGCCACGGGCCGTCGGCGAACCACGTGGCCGGAAAGCCTGCCAGCCCACGCGCGTGACGGGACGTCGCCGCAGGGAGGGGGCCCACCACGTTCGCGCCCCGGCCCAGGCGCGGATCCTTTGTATCCCGAAACCGCCCGCACGTTCCGTGCGGCAGTTTCGGCTCGCATTTATGCGCAATAATTGTGAGACGTGGGGGGAGGGGGCGCAGTTAATCCCACGTCTCCCCCCACGTCCGGCCTCTTCGGCCTCGTGAGGCTATAAGTAGGGGGAGGTGGAGGGCGGTAGGCCCTCGCACGCTCCTCCTACTTCCACCGTCTTCTTCGCTCTTGCCAGTTCTCGCGACAGCGCCTCGCTGCCACGCTCTTCCACCGCACGTTCCTCCGCCGCTGTGCTAGCTTTCGCCATGCCTCCCACCGTAGAGCGGTTTGGCGGGGATTGGGGCGGCTCCAACGTCCATGACGACCACGTCGACTTCCTCCGCGACACGCGGCGGCTGCCCAGCGCGGACAAAGTGGAGGTCCGCCTCGCGCCGGAGTAGGAAATCTCGCCGAGGCTGTGGGAGGGCGAGCGGGTGGTCTTCCGCTCGCACTTCTTGCGCAGCTTTGGCCTGCCAGTGAGCGCCTTCTTCCGCTCCTGGCTCGACTTCTATCAGCTCCAGCCGCACCATCTCACCCCCAACGCGGTGGTGCTGCTGTCCGCCTTCGTCACCCTGTGCGAGGGCTATCTCGGCGTCCTCCCCACCCTTGAGCTCTGGGGGGAGTTCTTCCAGTCGAAGCTGGGCACGCGCAGTAAGGGCGTGCCGGCTCATACTGGCGCCTTCATCGTGTCGCGGAGATCGTCTGCCGACAACCCCTTCCCCTTCATCACGCTGATCCAATCGGTGAAGAAGTGGCAGAAGTTGTACTTCTATGTGCGGAACATCGCTCCACGGGGCGACTACATCAACCCGCCGGCTTACGTAGCCGGCCCACCGGCGGGCAGGCTGCCCCAGTGGTCCTTCCGGGCTGTGACGTTGTCGCCGGCGAGAAACGCCGCCATCGCCCGACTGCGGGTGATGGTCCAGTCGGAGGGCCTGATGGGGCCCGACCTTCTGGCCGCGTTCGTCACGTGCCGGGTCCTTCCGCTCCAGAGCCGGCCTCATCTGATCTGTCAGATGAGCGGCCAGCTCGATCCGAGCCGAATGTGCACCAAGGAGATGCCGCGCCATGAGGTCGCCTACATGGTGAACTACCTTGCGAACTGCGAACTCACCGAAGAGTGGCAGTTCGGCAAGGAGCCGTATAGCCGAGCCCATCCGCCGCCTACGGTATGCTCTCCCTGTGTCTTTTTCTCTCTCTCTCTCTCAGCCTTGTTGCCGAGTTCCTCTGGGCCGACTCTAACTTAGTCGGCTTGTTCTTTGACAGAGTCCTCTTCTTCGGCCGGCCGGCGGGTCAGACACGGAGCGCCGCTTCGTCCCCGACTGAACCGAACATGACCTGGAGGACCCCGACCTGGGGGCGGTCCATATGGACGACGATGTCGAGCCGGGCGGAGGCCAAGCCGGCGGCGAAACAGGCGGCTCCGGGTTCACTGCCACCTTTGACTACTGGCCGGACGAGGATGAAGCCGAAGCCGTCCCGCGCCGCCAGTCGGCATCTGGACGCGGCGCGGGCTCCTCCGCCGCGCAGCCTGCTTGGGGTGGAGGTCAGAAGCGTCGCGCCGCCCAGGGCTTGTTCGGCAGCCGAACAAAGAAACCCAGAGGCGGGGCGGCAGCCACCAGGCGGGAGGAGGCGGCCGCGAAGGCGGCTCGTTTCCGCAAGGTGGTGAAGCAACCGCAGACCGTGTCGGCGTAAGTCCGAATCCTTCTTTGTGTACTCTCTTTCTTTCTTTTCTTTGGTGGTTCTTGAACTCTCGTCTTTTTCTTCAACGATCAGAGCTCCGTTGTCACTTGAGCGGGCGGCTGCCGGCTCCGTCGTCGAGTCGCCAAGGGGCTCTGGGAGCACCACCCGCCGCGTGGACCCCCCGCGCTGACCTCCACGAGGCGACGGAAAGGAACGCGTGGGAGGCGCGGGAGGAGCAGGAGGCACGGGAGGCGGAGGCGCGGAAGGCGGCCGCCGCCCAGGCGGCACGGGAGGAGGAGGCGGCGAAGGCACTCGCCGAGGCCGCAGCCAGGGCCCGGGCAGAGGCTGAGGGCGCGGCGGTGGCGGGGGAGGTTTTGATGGTCACCCCGCTGCGCGTCATGGCGCCTGGGGGCATGGAGCCCTCGCCAGGGGGAGTGAGCGGCGACCAGCCGGGGCTGGGGGGAAGCGGCGACGACGTCATCATCTTGGAGAAGGCGCCGGAGCCGACCCCGCCAACTGGGGCGGCCCAAGGCGGCCAGCCTGATCCGCCGCCTACACAGTCGGCGGAGGGCGAGCCGGCCGCGAGGGCTGAGGTGGCGGTCCGGATTCCGCCAAGCCGGCATGCGGGGAAGGCCGCGTCGGAGCCGCAGAAGGCCACGTTGGAGCCACAGCCGGCCGTAGGCTCCAGCTCATCGGCCCGAGATGCGGAGGCGGCCAGCGCTACCTCGGAGTGGACACCAGGCGAAGGGACGGCCGTGGTGAACGTGGCTGCGCAAGACGTCCGGACCCGGCTCCAAAGCCAAGCCGCGGCGCTGAGGCAGTTCACCGATGAGTTCCTCGCGACGCGGGCGGCCATCCGGGTTAGTATTCCCATCTTGTTTTTCTTGACCTTGATTTCTCTCCTTGATCTTGATTTCTCTTCTTGATCATGATTTCTTCCGTGGGGGCGCGTCGGCGCACCCACTGGGTGTAGTCCCCGAGTTCCGAGTCGGCTGCTGAGCAGGCGGCTTGGAACTTCTTGGAGGATTTGCCTTTGCTGTTTTTGTTCTTACTTCGGTCTTCTGTCCATCTTGCAGGAGTACCACAACCTCCGAGCGGCCGCCTTCAACTCCCAGGCTCGGGAGCTGACTCAGAAGACCGCCGACCTTACTGAGAGCCGAGGTATGTGACTTGATCTTTATCTCATGTGGGGGCGCGTCAGCGCACCCACTTGGTGTAGTCCCCGAGATTCGGGCCGACTGCTGAGCAGTCGGGTCGGATCTTCCTTGACGATTTCTTACTGTTCTTCTTCTTCTGCCGTCTCTGCAGCGGCCAACGCCAGTCTGAGGGCACAGCTGGGGGAGTCCCAGACTGCTCTTCGTGCCAAGGATGCCGAGCTCGCCGCCTTGGTGCAGGAGCGCGACCGCCTGGTCAAGAAGCTGGCCGACCAGGAGGAAGGCCACAAGGTGGTGCTGAAGGCTGCGCAGGATCGCGAAGCCACTCTCCAGGCCGAGTTCGAGACGGAGGCGGCTGGCTGGGCTGAGGCCAGGCAGACTCTGGTCTCTGGCTACGGCCAGATCGAAGATCTGGTTGACGGTAAGCCGCCTACCTCTCCGTCCTTTCTTGCCGTCTGCCACTTTGGCTTGCTTTCTAATTTTGGTGCTCTTCTCTTCCTTTCTTCTTCTTCGTGCAGAGTATTTCCCTGGCTATTCTACTGCCGCCAACCAGACCATCGAGGCCCGTCGCCAGGCGCGGAGGCAAGCCGGCTTTGAAATCTTGCCAAGCGCCGGCCGCTCGCTGGAGGAACAGCTCCTGGCGATCCAGGCTCGCATCCAGCCGGCTCACCGGCTGCTCCGCCGGCTTCAGCGTACCGGGGCGCAGGTCTTGGCCGCCCTCTGGCCCGGCCAAGCGGTCCCTCGCACCCCCAGTCGGACCGCCGACTGGCTGGAGGTGGCAGTCGGCCACTTCGAGGCTTGGAAGGCCTCGACGGCTCGCTCCGGCGCCAGGCGGGCGCTGGAGTTCGTCAAGGCCTGGTGCCCTGGCCTGAGCCTGGACCAGCTGGCTACCTGGCGGCAGCAAGCCGACACGGAGCTGGAGCCGGTGCGGCCGGACATCATTCGGCGGGCTTCGGCGATCGCCGACTACACCGACACCAGCGTCTTCGCCCCCGAGGTGGACGACAATGGAGTCGCCCAGCCGGAAGAGTGGTTCGGGCTGGACCCGGCGTACGGTGAGGACTCGGCGGAGGAGATCGACTCCACCGACGAGGGTGAAGAAGAGGAGGAGGAAGGTGAAGACGCCGAACCGGCTGGTGGAGCAGCCGGCCAGCCTCAGCCTGACCGCACCTCCAGCACCACGTCGCGTGCGAGTGCGTCGCCTGCCGTAGGTGGTGGCCAAGCCGAGACCCGCTAGGCGGCCACTCCTTCAGCCGGCAAGGCCGCCTTCACCGTCCAGCTCAGCCTCCATGTCGTGTCCTAGTCCGCCATTTTTTGCTTTCCCTGTCTTGTTGCTCTTTTAGAACAATGTTTGGTTAAATTCTGCACAATTCCACCCACTGGGTGTATTCAAACTTATGTCTGTTGCCGCCTGTTGGTGGCTTTATGTATATATAACTTATGCATTTGGTCTTTCCTTGTACTTTTGCTTTTTGTCCTTCTGCTTTTTCCTTTGCCGCCCTCCCTTGGTTGCCGCCTCCCCAGTCAAACAGTTGCTCTGCAATCTGTAGCCGGGGGAGTGCCTGGCCGATTGGGGAGGGGGAAGTACTTTAGCTCTGCTGGACTAAAAGCTACGTTTTTTAGGAAGCCGGCCAGCCGGCTGCTTTGGTAGCCGGCAGGCATGTTTGGAGGCCGTCTCTTTGCTATATAGGTTCGTTGTTCCTTAGCCGTTTTTCGTGTGGGCGTCCTTTCTGTCTTTCCTCTTGCTAGTCGGACAGTCAATTCTTTGAGCTGCGACTTTCAACAAGAGAGGACTCGGGAGCCGGCGCACTACTTTTCTGACTTTTAGGAAAAACTTTCGATATAGCTCAAGGCGGCCAGTCCCCGGGCCGACTAGTCGAACCCGGTGCCAGACAAAAATTCAAAATGTAATAATACATTCATGGAGATGACACTCGTCATTCATAGATAAATAAAAGGCAGTCCCCGAGTACTGTTCGGGGGGCCTGTTGGTTTGTACTTAATACAAAAGGGGAGCGTGATACATACTGCTTTTCAGCTGTAAAATCGTCTTAGGAGGTTTGCGTTCCATGGTCGCTCCGACTCCTTGCCGGAGTCGTCTCTCTTGCGTGCTCTTGGTTTTTGCGCGTCGATCAAGTGGTAGGAGTCGTTGCCGAGTGCCTTGCTGACGACGAAGGGGCCTTCCCAAGGGGCCGAGAGCTTGTGCTGGCCGGCTGTTCGCTGGATCAGCCGGAGCACAAGGTCGCCCTCTTGGAAGGATCTTGGCTTGACCTTGCGGTTGTAGTAGCGGCGCAGCCCTTGCTGGTAGATGGCGGACCGGCTGAGGGCTAATAGCCAGCCTTCTTCCAGTAGGTCGACGCCGTCTTCTCTTGCTTCTTTGGCTTCCTCCTCTGTGTACATGGTGATCCGAGGCGAGTCGAACTCGATGTCTGTTGGGATGACAGCCTCGGCACCGTACACGAGGAAGAATGGAGTGAAGCCGGTTGACTTGTTGGGTGTCGTGCGTGTTGGGAATCGTAGCATAATTTTAAAAAATTTCTTACGTTCACCAATATGCATCTATGGAGTATACTAGCAACGAGGGAAGGGAGTGCATCTACATACCCTTGTAGATCGCGAGCGGAAGCGTTCCAATGAACGTGGATGACGGAGTCGTACTCGCCGTGATCCAAATCACCGATGACCGAGTGCCGAACGGACGGCACCTCCGCGTTCAACACACGTACGATGCAGCGACGTCTCCTCCTTCTTGATCCAGCAAGGGGGAAGGAGAGGTTGATGGAGATCCAGCAGCACGACGGCGTGGTGGTGGATGTAGCGGGTCTCCGCAGGGCTACGCCGAGCTTCTGCGAGAGAGAGAGAGAGGTGTTGCAGGGGAGGAGGGAGGCGCCCAAGGCTGTTGTATGCTGCCCTCCCTCCCCCCCTTTATATAGGCCCCCTGGGGGGCACCGGCCCCAAGAGATGAGATCTCAAGGGGGGCGGCGGCCACAAGGGGGGAAGGGGTTGCCTTGCCCCCCAAGGCAAGGGGGAACTCCCCCTAGGGTTCCCAACCCTAGGCGCATGGGGGGAGGCCCAAGGGGGGCGCCCCAGCCCACTAAGGGCTGGTTCCCTTCCACTTTCAGCCCACGGGGCCCTCCGGGATAGGTGGCCCCACCCGGTGGACCCCCGGGACCCTTCCGGTGGTCCCGGTACAATACCGGTAACCCCCGAAACTTTCCCGGTGGCCGAAACTGGACTTCCTATATATAATTCTTCACCTCCGGACCATTCCGGAACCTCTCATGACGTCCGGGATCTCATCCGGGACTCCGAACAACTTTCGGGTTTCCGCATACATATATCTCTACAACCCTAGCGTCACCGAACCTTAAGTGTGTAGACCCTGCGGGTTCGGGAGACATGCAGACATGACCGAGACGCCTCTCCGGTCAATAACCAACAACGGGATCTTGATACCCATGTTGGCTCCCACATATTCCACGATGATCTCATCGGATGAACCACGGTGTCGAGGATTCAATCAATCCGGATGCAATTCCCTTTGTCAAACGGTATGTTACTTGCCCGAGATTCGATCGTCGGTATCCCAATACCTTGTTCAATCTCGTTACCGGCAAGTATCTTTAGTCGTACCGCAATGCATGATCCCGTGACTAACGCCTTAGTCAAACTGAGCTCATTATGATGATGCATTACCGAGTGGGCCCAGAGATACCTCTCCGTCACACGGAGTGACAAATCCCAGTCTCGATCCGTGCCAACCCAACAGACACTTTCGGAGATACCCGTAGTGCACCTTTATAGTCACCCAGTTACGTTGTGACGTTTGGCACACCCAAAGCACTCCTACGGTATCCGGGAGTTGCACGATCTCATGGTCTAAGGAAAAGATACTTGACATTGGAAAAGCTCTAGCAAACAAAACTACACGATCTTTTATGCTATGCTTAGGATTGGGTCTTGTCCATCACATCATTCTCCTAATGATGTGATCCCGTTATCAAAGACATCCAATGTCCATAGTCAGGAAACCATGACTATCTGTTGATCAACGAGCTAGTCAACTAGAGGCTTACTAGGGACACGTTGTGGTCTATGTATTCACACATGTATTACGATTTCCGGACAATACAATTATAGCATGAATAATAGACAATTATCATGAACAAAGAAATATAATAATAACCATTTATTATTGCCTCTAGGGCATATTTCCAACAGTCTCCCACTTGCACTAGAGTCAATAATCTAGTTACATTGTGATGAATCAAACACCCATTGCGTCCTGGTGTTGATCATGTTTTTCCCTAGGGAGAGGTTTAGTCAACGGATCTGCTACATTCAGGTCCGTATGTACTTTACAAATATCTATGTCTCCATTTTGAACACTTTCACGAATGGAGTTGAAGCGACGCTTGATATGCCTGGTCTTCCTGTGAAACCTGGGCTCCTTCGCAAGGTCAATAGCTCCAGTGTTGTCACAGAAGAGAGTCATTGGGCCCGACGCATTGGGAATCACCCCTAGGTCGGTAATGAACTCCTTCATCCAGACTGCTTCCTGTGCTGCCTCCGAGGCTGCCATGTAGTCCGCTTCACATGTAGATCCTGCCACAACGCTTTGCTTGCAACGGCACCAGCTTACTGCTCCTCCATTCAAAATATACACGTATCCGGTCTGTGACTTCGAGTCATCTAGATCTGTGTCGAAGCTAGCGTCGACGTAACCCTTTACGACGAGCTCTTCGTCACCTCCATAAACGAGAAACATATCCTTAGTCCTCTTCAGGTACTTCAGGATATTCTTGACCACTGTCCAGTGTTCCATGCCGGGATTACTTTGGTACCTTCCTACCAAACTTACGGCAAGGTTTACATCAGGTCTGGTACACAGCATGGCATACATAATAGACCCTATGGCCGAGGCATAGGGGATGACGCTCATCTTTTCTATATCTTCTGCCGTGGTCGGGCATTGAGCCTTGCTCAATTGCACACCTTGCAATACAGGCAAGAACCCCTTCTTGGACTGATCCATATTGAACTTCTTCAATATCTTGTCAAGGTATGTACTTTGTGAAAGACCAATGAGGCGTCTTGATCTATCTCTATAGATCTTGATGCCTAATATATAAGCAGCTTCTCCAAGGTCCTTCATTGAAAAACACTTATTCAAATAGGCCTTTATACTCTCCAAGAATTCTATATCATTTCCCATCAATAGTATGTCATCCACATATAATATGAGAAATGCTACAGAGCTCCCACTCACTTTCTTGTAAACACAGGCTTCTCCATAAGTCTGTGTAAACCCAAACGCTTTGATCATCTCATCAAAGCGAATGTTCCAACTCCGAGATGCTTGCACCAGCCCATAGATTGAGCGTTGGAGCTTGCATACTTTGTTAGCATTCTTAGGATCGACAAAACCTTCCGGCTGCATCATATACAACTCTTCCTTAAGGAAGCCGTTAAGGAATGCCGTTTTGACGTCCATCTGCCATATCTCATAATCATAGTATGCGGCAATTGCTAACATGATTCGGACGGACTTCAGCTTCGCTACGGGTGAGAAAGTCTCATCGTAGTCAACCCCTTGAACTTGTCGATATCCCTTAGCGACAAGTCGAGCTTTGTAGATGGTCACATTACCATCCGCGTCCGTCTTCTTCTTAAAGATCCATTTGTTTTCTATGGCTCACCGATCATCGGGCAAGTCAGTCAAAGTCCATACTTCGTTTTCATACATGGATCCTATCTCGGATTTCATGGCTTCTAGCCATTTGTCAGAATCCGGGCCTGCCATCGCTTCTTCATAGTTCGAAGGTTCACCGTTGTCTAACAACATGATTTCCAGGACAGGGTTGCCGTACCACTCTGGTGCGGAACGTGTCCTTGTGGACCTACGAAGTTCAGTAACTTGATATGAAGCTTCATGATCATCATCATTAACTTCCTCCCCAGTCGGTGTAGGCACCACAGGAACATTTTCCCGTGCTGCGCTACTTTCTGGTTCGGAAGGGGTGACTATCACCTCATCAAGTTCCACTTTCCTCCCACTCAATTCTTTCGAGAGAAACTCCTTCTCCAGAAAGGACCCATTCTTGGCAACGAAGATCTTGCCCTCGGATCTGAGGTAGAAGGTATACCCAATAGTTTCCTTAGGGTATCCTATGAAGACGCATTTTTCCGACTTGGGTTCGAGCTTTTCAGGTTGAAGTTTCTTGACATAAGCATCGCATCCCCAAACTTTTAGAAACGACAGCTTAGGTTTCTTCCCAAACCATAATTCATACGGTGTCGTCTCAACGGATTTCGACGGAGCCCTATTTAAAGTGAATGCGGCAGTCTCTAAAGCATAGCCCCAAAATGAGAGCGGTAAATCGGTAAGAGACATCATAGATCGCACCATATCCAATAGAGTGCGATTACGACGTTCGGACACACCATTTCTCTGAGGTGTTCCAGGCGGCGTGAGTTGTGAAACTATTCCACATTTCCTTAAGTGTGCACCAAACTCGTGACTTAAATATTCTCCACCACGATCTGATCGTAGGAATTTTATTCTCCTGTCACGTTGATTCTCTACTTCACTCTGAAATTCCTTGAACTTTTCAAAGGTTTCAGACTTGTGTTTCATCAGGTAGACATACCCATATCTACTTAAATCATTAGTGAGAGTGAGAACATAACGATATCCTCCGCGAGCCTCAACACTCATTGGACCACACACATCGGTATGTATGATTTCCAATAAGTTGGTTGCTCGCTCCATTGTTCCGGAGAACGGAGTCTTGGTCATCTTACCCATGAGGCATGGTTCGCACGTGTCAAATGATTCGTAATCAAGAGACTCCAAAAGTCCATCTGCATGGAGCTTCTTCATGCGCTTGACACCAATGTGACCAAGGCGGCAGTGCCACAAGTATGTGGGACTATCGTTATCAACTTTACATCTTTTGGTATTCACACTATGAACATGTGTAACATCACGTTCGAGATTCATCAAAAATAAACCATTGACCAGCGGGGCATGACCATAAAACATATCTCTCAAATAAATAGAACAACCATTATTCTCAGATTTAAATGAGTAGCCATCTCGAATTAAACGAGATCCAGATACAATGTTCATGCTCAAAGCTGGCACTAAATAACAATTATTGAGGTTTAAAACTAATCCCGTGGGTAGATGCAGAGGTAGCGTGCCAACGGCGATCACATCGACCTTGGAACCATTCCCGACGCGCATCGTCACCTCGTCCTTTGCCAGTCTCTATTTATTCCGTAGTTCCTGCTTTGAGTTACAAATATGAGCAACCGCACCGGTATCAAATACCCAGGAGCTACTACGAGTACTGGTAAGGTACACATCAATTACTTGTATATCACATATACCTTGGGTGTTGCCGGCCTTCTTCTTGTCCGCTAAATATTTGGGGCAGTTCCGCTTCCAGTGACCACTTCCCTTGCAATAAAAGCACTCAGTCTCGGGCTTGGGTCCATTCTTTGACTTCTTCCCAGTAACTGGTTTACCAGGCGCGGCAACTCCCTTGCCGTCCTTCTTGAAGTTCTTCTTACCCTTGCCCTTCTTGAACTTAGTGGTTTTATTCACCATCAACACTTGATGTTCTTTTCTGATCTCCCCTTCCGCTGATTTCAGCATTGAATATACCCCGGGAATGGTCTTTTCCATCCCCTGCATATTGTAGTTCATCACAAAGCTCTTGTAGCTTCGTGGAAGCGACTGGAGGATTCTGTCAATGACCGCGTCATCCGGGAGATTAACTCCCAGCTGAGACAAGCGGTTGTGCAACCCAGACATTCTGAGTATGTGCTCACTAACAGAATTGTTCTCCTCCATTTTACAGCTGAAGAACTTGTCGGAGACTTCATATCTCTCGACCCGGGCATGAGCTTGAAAAACCAGTTTCAGCTCCTCGAACATCTCATATGCTCCATGTTTCTCAAAACGCTTTTGGAGACCCGGTTCTAAGCTGTAAAGCATGCCGCACTGAACGAGGGAGTAATCATCAGCACGCTGCTGCCAAGCGTTCATAACGTCTTGGTTCTCTGGGATTGGTGCTTCACCTAGCGGTGCTTCTAAGACATAATCTTTCTTGGCTACTATGAGGATGAGCCTCAGGTTCCGGACCCAGTCCGTATAGTTGCTGCCATCATCTTTCAGCTTGGTTTTCTCTAGGAACGCGTTGAAATTGAGGACAACGTTGGCCATTTGATCTACAATACATAGTGTAAAGATTTTAGACTAAGTTCATGATAATTAAGTTCATATAATCAAATTATTTAATGAACTCCCACTCAGATAGACATCCCTCTCGTCATCTAAGTGAAACATGATCCGAGCTTAACTAGGCCGTGTCCGATCATCACGTGAGACGGACTAGTCAAGATAGGCGAACATCTCCATGTTGATCGTATCTTCTATACGACTCATGCTCGACCTTTCGGTCCTCCGTGTTCCGAGGCCATGTCTGTACATGCTAGGCTCGTCAAGTCAACCTAAGTGTATTGCATGTGTTCCGAGGCCATGTCTGTACATGCTAGGCTCGTCAACACCCGTTGTATTCGAACGTTAGAATCTATCACACCCGATCATCACGTGGTGCTTCGAAACAACGAACCTTCGCAACGGTGCACAGTTCGGGTGAACACTTTCTTGAAATTATTATAAGGGATCATCTTACTTACTACCGTCGTTCTAAGCAAATAAGATGCAAAAACATGATAAACATCACATGCAATCAAATAGTGACATGATATGGCCAATATCATCATGCTCCTTTGATCTCCATCTTCGGGGCACCATGATCATCTTCGTCACCGGCATGACACCATGATCTCCATCATCATGATCTCCATCATTGGGTCTTCATGAAGTCGTCACGCCAATGATTACTTCTACTTGTATGGCTAACGTGTTTAGCAACAAAGTAAAGTAAATTACATGGCGTTATTCAATGACACGCAGGTCATGCAAAATAATAAAGACAACTCCTATGGCTCCTGCCGGTTGTCATACTCATCGACATGCAAGTCGTGATTCCTATTACAAGAATATGATCAATCTCATACATCACATATATCATTCATCACATCTTCTGGCCATATCACATCACATAGCACTTGCTGCAAAAACAAGTTAGACGTCCTCTAATTGTTGTTGCAACTTTTTACGTGGTTTGTAGGTTTCTAGCAAGAACGTTTTCTTACCTACGTATGACCACAACATGATTTGCCAATTTCTATTTACCCTTCATAAGGACCCTTTTCTTCGAATCCGTTCCGACTAAAGTAGGAGAGACAGACACCCGCTAGCCACCTTATGCAACTAGTGCATGTCAGTCGGTGGAACCTGTCTCACGTAAGCGTACGTGTAAGGTCGGTCCGGGCCGCTTCATCCTACAATGCCGCCGAAACAAGAAAAGACTAGTAGCGGCAAGAAGAATTGGCAAACTCAACGCCCACAACTGCTTTGTGTTCTACTCGTGCATAGTAACTACGCATAGGCCTGGCTCATGATGCCACTGTTGGGAATCGTAGCATAATTTTAAAAAAATTCTTACGTTCACCAATATGCATCTATGGAGTATACTAGCAACGAGGGAAGGGAGTGCATCTACATACCCTTGTAGATCGCGAGCAGAAGCGTTCCAATGAACGTGGATGACGGAGTCGTACTCGCAGTGATCCAAATCACCGATGACCGAGTGCCGAACGGACGGCACCTCCGTGTTCAACACACGTACGGTGCAGCGACGTCTCCTCCTTCTTGATCCAGCAAGGGGGAAGGAGAGGTTGATGGAGATCCAGCAGCACGACGGCGTGGTGGTGGATGTAGCGGGTCTCCGCAGGGCTACGCCGAGCTTCTGCGAGAAAGAGAGAGGTGTTGCAGGGGAGGAGGGAGGCGCCCAAGGCTGTTGTATGCTGCCCTCCCTCCCCCCCTTTATATAGGCCCCCTGGGGGGGCGCCGGCCACAAGGGGGGAAGGGGTTGCCTTGCCCCCCAAGGCAAGGGGGAACTCCCCCCTAGGGTTCCCAACCCTAGGCGCATGGGGGGAGGCCCAAGGGGGGCGCCCCAGCCCACTAAGGGCTGGTTCCCTTCCACTTTCAGCCCACGGGGCCCTCCGGGATAGGTGGCCCCACCCGGTGGACCCCCGGGACCCTTCCGGTGGTCCCGGTACAATACCGGTAACCCCCGAAACTTTCCCGGTGGCCGAAACTGGACTTCCTATATATAATTCTTCACCTCCGGACCATTCCGGAACCTCGCGTGACGTCCGGGATCTCATCCGGGACTCCGTACAACTTTCGGGTTTCCGCATACATATATCTCTACAACCCTAGCGTCACAGAACCTTAAGTGTGTAGACCCTACGGGTTCGGGAGACATGCAGACATGACCGAGACGCCTCTCCGGTCAATAACCAACAGCGGGATCTAGATACCCATATTGGCTCCCGCATGTTCCACGATGATCTCATCGGATGAACCACGATGTCGAGGATTCAATCAATCCGTATGCAATTCCCTTTGTCAAACGGTATGTTACTTGCCCGAGATTCAATCGTCGGTATCCCAATACCTTGTTCAATCTCGTTACGGCAAGTCTCTTTACTCGTACCGCAATGCATGATCCCGTGACTAATGCCTTAGTCACACTGAGCTCATTATGATGATGCATTACCGAGTGGGCCCAGAGATACCTCTCCGTCACACGGAGTGACAAATCCCAGTCTCGATCCGTGCCAACCCAACAGACACTTTCGGAGATACCCGTAGTGCACCTTTATAGTCACCCAATTACGTTGTGACGTTTGGCACACCCAAAGCACTCCTACGGTATCCGAGAGTTGCACGATCTCATGGTCTAAGGAAAAGATACTTGACATTGGAAAAGCTCTAGCAAACGAAACTACACGATCTTTTATGCTATGCTAAGGATTGGGTCTTGTCCATCACATCATTCTCCTAATGATGTGATCCCGTTATCAATGACATCCAATGTCCATAGTCAGGAAACCATGACTATCTGTTGATCAACGAGCTAGTCAACTAGAGGCTTACTAGGGACACGTTGTGGTCTATGTATTCACACATGTATTACGATTTCCGAACAATACAATTATAGCATGAATAATAGACAATTATCATGAACAAAGAAATATAATAATAACCATTTATTATTGCCTCTAGGGCATATTTCCAACAGTGCGCAGACTCCAGAGGACAGCCGGCAGCTCTTCGAGCCAGCAGCCGGCCGATCGCTCCAGTGGTACAACCAGTCGGGGCTTGATGCCGGAGAGGATCAGTCCATTTGCTCGCTCGACCTGGCCGTTTGACTGCGGGTGGGCAACGGACGCTAAGTCCAGTCGGATGCCCTGCGTCGCGCAGAAACGTGCCAGTGCTCCTTTGGCGAAGTTCGTGCCGTTGTCGGTGATGATGCTGTGCGGCACGCCGTACCGAGTAGTGATGTCGGTGATGAATGTCATGGCAGTCGGCCCGTTCAGCTTCTTGATTGGTTTTGCTTCAATCCACTTTGTGAACTTGTCCACAGCAACAAGTAGATGTGTCAGGCCACCGCGGGCTGTCTTGAAGGGGCCCACCATGTCCCGTCCCCAGACGGCAAAAGGCCAAGTAAGGGGAATGGTCTTGAGGGCAGAAGCCGGCAAGTGTTGCTTGGAACTAAAAACTTGACATCCTCTGCAGCTCTTGACTATTTCTTTAGCATCCTCCAAGGCAGTCGGCCAGAAGAAACCATGGCGGAAAGCCTTGGCCACAAGGGATCTTGAGGCTGCATGGTGGCCGCATTCGCCTTGGTGGATGTCTTTGAGGATTGCCACTCCTTTTTCTGGCTCGACACAACGTTGGAAGACTCCAGTGACGCTGCGCTTCACAAGCTCTCTGTTGATTATTGTGTATGCTGCAGCTCGTCGTTGCACTAGTCTTGCTGAGATCTCATCAGCCGGCAGCTCTCTGTTGACTAGGAACTTGAGGATGGGCTGGGCCCATGAGGGAGCTGTGACTTCTTCTTCTGTTAATGTGGCCACCATGACTCGGGTGGGTGGGTTGGGTGTTGCATGGGAGTCGGCCACCGCTTCTTGTGTCGTTGCAGTCCCCGGGCCGACTGCTGCAGTCCCCGGGCCGACTGCTGCAGTCCCCGAGCCGGGTTCTGAAGTCCCCGGGCCAGGTGAGACTACGGTAGTCCCCGGGCCGGTTGTCGAAGTCCCCGTGCCGCCTGCGGGATTTCTCCAGTCGGATCCGACTGTATCTGGCGCAGGCGGTACGAAAATGGAATTCGACTCTGGAGACGGTTTGATGGACGGCTTGAGGAGGCGCTGGAGGGAAACGCCAGTCGGTATGGCTTGTCGGGTGGAGCCGATCCGTGCTAGGGCATCTGCTTGGTCGTTGTCGGCCCTTGGCACATGAAGGAACTCGCACCCTTCGAAGTATCCGCTTATCTGCTGGACGAGGAAACAATAGCTCGCCATGTTCGCATCCTTGGCGTCCTAGTCGCCAGACGACTGCTGGACCACCAAGTCGGAGTCGCCGTAGCACAGGATCCGGCGTATGCCAAGTTCTTTGGCTAGCCGGAGCCCATGTACGAGCGCCTCGTACTCGGCCACGTTGTTGGAGGCGGCGAAGTGGATCTGCAGCGTGTACTTGAGCTTGTCGCCTTTGGGAGAGGTGAGGACGATGCCGGCTCCCAAGCCGGTGCGCATCTTGGACCCGTCAAAGTGCATCCGCCAATGGGTAGAGTCGGGAGCCGGCGGTAAGTACTGGGTCTCGGCCCAGTCGACGAGGAAGTCGGCCAATGCTTGCGACTTGATGGCGGTGCGGGGTTGGTAGAAGATTGTGTAGGGCGCCAAGGCAATGGCCTATTTGGCCACCCGGCCGGATGCATCCCGGCTGCCTATGATCTCGGCGAGCGGGGCAGTGCATACGACCGTGATGGGGTGCTCTTGGAAGTAGGGCTTCAGTTTCTTGGCAGCGAAGTACACCCCATAGCACATCTTCTGGTAGTGCGGGTAGTTTTGCTTTGAGCTGGATAGTACTTCGCTGAGATAGTAGACCGGCCTCTGGACTAGCTGGGCTCGGCCTTCCTCCGGGCACTGGACCACAACAACAGTGCTGACGACTCGGCTAGTCGCGGCGATGTAGAGGAGCATGGGCTCCTTCTCAGTCGGCGCAGCCAGGACAGGCGGAGTGGTCAGCATTTTCTTCAACTCATGGAAGGCTTGGTCGGCTTGATCATTCCACTCAAAGTGAGTGGACTTCTTCATGAGTCGGTACAGGGGGAGAGCCTTTTCTCCTAGTCGGCTGATAAAACGATTCAGGGAGGCTAAGCAGCCAGTGAACTTCTACACATCTCGCAGCTTGGTGGGAATGTCCATCCTCTCGATGGCCTTGATCTTGACGGGGTTGCACTCAATGCCGCGTTCGGAGACCAGGAAGCCTAGTAGCTGGCCGGCTGGCACTCCGAACACGCACTTCTCGGGATTAAGCTTGATTTGGAATCGGCGCAAGTTGGCAAATGTTTCTTTCAGGTCTTCCAGCAAGGTACCGCGCTTCTCTGTCTTCACCACAACGTCGTCTACGTAGACGTGGGCATTTCTGCCGAGTTGTTTCAAGAGACATTTCTGCATGCAACGCTGAAAAGTAGCACCGGCATTTCTCAGGCCGAATGTCATTGTCAGGTAGCAGAAAGCTCCAAAGGGTGTGATGAAGGCAGTCTTCAGGCGGTCAGCCGAGTCCAACTTGATCTGATGATACCCTGAGTATGCATCCAAAAAACTTAACAGCTCGCATCCGGCTGTGGAGTCTATCACTTGGTCAATCCGTGGCAGAGCAAACGGATCCTTTTGGCAGGCCTTGTTCAAACTCGTGTAGTCTATACACATACGCCACTTGTTATTCTTCTTCAGAACCAGAACTGGGTTGGCAAGCCACTCTGGAAAGAACACTTCCATGATAAAGCCGGCGGCAAGGAGCCGGGCTATCTCTTCTCCCACGATTCTTCGCTTCTCTTCTGACAGTCGGCGGAGGGGCTGCTTGACCGGCTTCGCATCATCTCGGACATGTAACTTGTGCTCGGCGAAATCCTTCGGGACACCCGGCATGTCCTTTGGGGACCATGCAAAGATGTCTCGATTCTCACGGAGGAAGTCGACGAGCTCGCCTTCCTATTTACTGTCCAAGTTCGCCCCAATCACAGCGAACCTCTCCGGGTGCTCCGGGTCCAGAGGTATCTTCTTCGTCTCTTTTGCAGGCTGGAAGGAGCCCTGCGCATCACAATCCTTGGGGTTGGGGGACAAGGCCGGCTGCTTGCCGGCCATGGCCACAACCCGTTCCAACATCTTCTTCTCTTCTGCCACCACGAAGGACTCGGCCAGCCGGCTACTGGCCATGGCGCACTCGGTGGACTTCTTGTAGTCGCCGGCTACCGTGATGATCCCCTTCGAGCTCGGCATCTTCATCTTCAGGTAGGCGTAGTGGGGCACAGCCATGAACTTGGCCAAAGCAGGTCGGCCAAGCAATGCATGATAGGGGCTCTCCAAATCCACTACTCCGAACCATATTGCTTCCCGGCGAAAATGATCTTTGTCTCCGAAGAGAACATCCATTTTGATCTTGCCGATTGGAGAGCAAGACAGGCCGGGTACGATACCATGGAAGACGGTGCGGCTCGGCATGAGCTGCTTCACTTTGATGTTCAGCTTCTCCATGGTATCGCGGTACAGTATGTTGATACTACTTCCGCCGTCTATCAGGACGCGGGAAAATCTGGCAGCTCGCCTCTCCGTCGCGAGGGTGACGTCCAAGACCATTGCATAGGAGCCAGGCGAAGGCATCACCTCTGGGTGGTCGGCCTGGCTCCAGCTGATTGGCTTTTCTGACCAATGCATGAACTCGGCGGTGCTAGAGGCGACTGCATTCACTTCTTGGTGCTGTCGGCGTCGGCTGCGCTTGTCGTCGGCTTGACTAGTGAAGACGACGTAGGCGGCGTGCTCTTCGGGGAATTCGTGTTGGATGGCGCTGACTGCCGGCCGAGCCGCCGGCTGCTGGGGGGCTGGAGGCGGCTGGCCGGGAGGCGGAGGCGGCAACATTCCCTCACCCTTGGTGATGCGGGTGAGCCAGTGGCATTTCCGTGTTGTGTGGTTGGACGGCTTCGCGCCGCTGTGGAACTTGCAGGGGGCATCGAGTGCTTGTTCGTAGGAGAAAGACGGCTGCCAAGCCGGCCTTCCACCCTTCTTCTTGGGAGCGGGCCGTTCTTCAGGCTGCTCGTCTTCAACTGTGGCCACCTGCCGACTGGAGGAAGTCGGCATGGGGCCCTTGCGCTTGTGGTCGTTCTGGTTGGGGCGCCGATTAGGGTCGCCAGCCAGCGTTTTGGGAGCCGGAGCAAGTACTTTCCCCGAGGCGTCCACTCGGAGCTCGGTCTTCATTGAGGAGTCGGCGGTGGCGTATTTGTCGGTGATGACCAGTAACTCGTCGAGGGTAGCCGGCTCGTCGCAGAGGAGTCGATGCTTGAGGAGGGTGCCCTCTCGGCACCCGGCGGTGAACTACTCGATGGCCTGGACCTCGTGCACCCCCTCGCAGGAGTTGCGGAGCTCGGCCCATCGCGTGAGGTAGTCGCGGGTCGACTCGTTGGGCCCTTGGACGCTGAGGGAGAGCTGGCGAGGCTTGGGAGGCCGCTTGTAGGTGCTGGTGAAGTTGCGGACGAAGACTTCGGTGAAGTCCAGCCAACTGTTGATGTTGTAGGGCTTGAGGCTGTTGAGCCATGTGCGCGCCGTGCCTTGCAGCATGAGGGGGACGTACTTCACGGCGACGCGCCGATTGCCGTTGGCTATGCTGACGGCCGTGGAGTAGTCGATGAGCCAATCTTCCGGCTTCACCGAGCCGTTGTACTTGGGCGTGTCTCTGGGGAGCGAGAACCCTTTGGGGAAGGGCTCGTTGCGGATGCGGGGGCCAAAGCATGGCGGGCCGACATCGTCTTCTTCTTCTAACGCCAAGGATCGAGCAAGGCGGTCGATCCTGTGGCGGGCGTTGTTCTCGCCGACTCCTTCTCGGCGGCCGAGTCGGTCGCCAAGAGTCGGGTGTGTGATAGGCGGCGGAGTGAGGCGTCTTTCTCTTCGAGGCGGGGGAGGAGGCAGATTTCCTTGGTGCTCTACAGCTCGAGGGCGGCCATCCGCGTCGCGCTCGATGGTGATGCGAGTCCGGCTGCGGCTGGCAGCCGGCTCCTGTTTTTCTTCTGGCGCGCCGCTCGTAGTCGGCGAGCGGGACGTCGCGGTGTGCTCCCGGCGCGGGGGATGACTATCAGCACGGGCGCCGGCTTCGTGTCGTTCTACAGCCGCGTCGAGCAGCTGTTGGATCCGTCTCGTCATGTAGGGGAGCTCATCGGCTCGCAGCCCATTGAGCTCTTCTGCAGCCGCCTGAGCGGCTCGCAGATTCTCGAGCGGGGTGGCGTAGACGGGGCGATCTGCGCCCAGCATGCTGGCGACGGCTGCGCCGCGCTTCTGGACGAAGCCGGCTCGGCTCGGGCCGCTAGGCGGCGGCGTGCCGAAGGCGGCGCGGTCGACTTCGCGCTGGTGGGCCTCGGTGAGGCGTCTCATCGAGGCTATCTTCTGGCCCTCCGCGATGAGGGCAAGGCGGCGTGCCTCCAGGGTCTCGGCGTCGGCGTCGGCCGGGATGGGGACGGAGAGGTCGTGCATCGCCGCTTGCTGAGCGTCGCGGGCATTCTCGCCCGAGTTGGAGACGTGGCTGATGACCAGCACTTCGGTGATAGCGCTGCTGCCGCAGTCAGCTCGAGGGAGGGGGTCGTCGAAGACCACCACGTCGGAGGGGTAGGCGTCAAGCGACGCGGTGTCGGAGTCGATGAGCATCGGGTCGGTGGAGCCGACAGACTCCATGTCCGCAGCAGGCTCGCTGGAGACGTGAAGTTGGTCGAGGAGGCTGACGAGGCGGCTCTCGGGGTAGTCGGTGCCTGCGTCGGACGCAGGCTCGTCGGAGATGCGAGTCTCGCCGAGCAGATCGGCGAGGCGGCTCGCCGCGTAGGCGTCGTCGACGCCTTGCAGCACGTCGAGGCAAACGCCATCGGGCGCAGCAGGCTGGCTGCGCTCACGGGGGAGGAAGAGGGTTCCCGTCCAGAACAGGTCTCCGGACGACGGTGCACCTGGCCCCACGGTGGGCACCAAATGTCGGGTGGTTGGTGCGACATATGCCAAGAGATGGCTTATCATTGTGGGAGCCAATAAAACGTCGCCGGTGCCTGGAAACGGGATGAGGCGAAGACATGCACGCCGGCGGATCTTACCCAGGTTCGGGGCTCTCCGAGGAGATAACACCCCTAGTCCTGCTCTGCGGGGTCTCCGCATGATCACTAGATCGATAAGAGGTAGCTACAATCGCTCCTAGAGCTGTTGAGATCAAGGGAGAAGAAGAACAAGGCTAGCTCTTGCTTCTCTCTATCTATGGTGAGTGTGCTAGGCTTAGAAGGCAACTCTATGCTCAGAGGCCAACCCTTTGCATGGGTGCTCCGGAGGGTTTATATAGGCCTACCCCCCGGGGGTACAATGGTAATCCGGCTGGGCGCTGGTCCCAGCCGTCAGTGTCTACGCTCGCCGGCTTCTCTGCCGGCTGCTGGGTCCCGCCGGCTGGTGGGTCCCGCCGGCTACCGGCTACTTGGTCGACAGGCCAGCCCCACCGCCTAGGGTCTTGTCGGCGGCTGCTTACTGTAGCCGCGCCTCTGATGACGGGGGCTTTGTCGAGTAAGCGTGGCTACAGTGGGCCGCCTCGGGGGCTCTCACTGTAGCCTTACCTCGTCTTGTCTCCTTAATGGGGCTCCTGCTTCGAGGAAGGGAGTAGCCGGCTTCTGGAGGCCGGCTACGCTCTTGGCCGACTGGGAAAGGCCGGGCCGCCTTATCTCCTCTCTCTGGCTGAAGGGGCCCGCCGTCCTTATGCCGTACAGGAGTCGGTCGTGGATGACGTCGAGGCTGGCATGGCTACAGTGCCGAGCCGCACGGGAGACGGCTGCCCCGTACGGCCTCCTGTAGCCACGCCTGCCTCGGGCTTCGGGGGTAGTGGGCCGCACTGTGGCCACACCCCGTCTTGTCACCGTTATGTGGGAGTGGCTTGGAGTGGTTGTGGTCTCGACCGGCTTTTTGGAGTCGGCGTCCTTCTTGGCCGGCTTCTTGGAGTCGACCACCCTGTAGTCGTCCTGGGGAGGAGTTGGTGAGGCTGGGTCGCCTTCCGGGAGTCGGCTTCAGAGGTAGCCGGCCCGGGAAGGCGGCCCAATGCTCGGAGTGCTTGGAGGCCCGAAGGCCTGATAATTTTTTCAGAAGAACCAGGGGCAGTCGGTTAGGCTACCCGTGGCCATTTACTCCGACACCCTATAAACCGAGACGCCTAAAAATAAAAAAAACCGAGACGGAGAGGGTAGTTCAGCACGTATCTTTTTAGATCAATATAGTCAGGATTCACCAAGGAGCAAAACCAAGTGGTAGGCTGCTCCTGTCGTGTTGGCGTAGAACCTCAAGCAGGGTCAGTCCGCACACGAAATGGCGACACACTTAACAGGACCCCTTTGGCCGACATGTGGCTCATCCACCGTCTTGTTCCACGTGCGATGCACCAAATTACAATTCGGAGCAGCAGTTGGAATTGGAGGCACCCCAGTCGTAGCACCGTAGTAGTAGAAAATGAGCGATGAGGGGTCAAATCATAAAGCCCCACCTTTCCCGCATTAAGCTGGACGGACGAAGCAACCATCATTTCACTCTAGGGCGCACGAGCATAAAGAAAATAGAAAACAATGATGCGTGCGGCAGCTACCTAGGGCACCCTAGGTTAGGGGTCTCCACTACAGATCCTTTTTTTTAAAGCGCCTCCACTACAATTCGGCTTCTCCCTCGTCCTCTTGAAGAAAACCGATGATGAGTGCGGCGGTAGGGTTTGTAGGAGTACTACGGCGTGCGGGGCCACGTCGTAGTAAACGGGTTCGAGTCGACGCCTTAAATATGTGTGGGCCGCTTGGTTTTACGGGAACGAGGCAGCATTTTGGGTTCGGGGACCAGTGGAGATATAGTACGTACAAAAAATTGTGGACGTAGGTTCGACCAAAAGGCAATGATGCATGGGCCCTGCATTTTGATATACCCGGGGCCGCGTGAAATTTGCTACTCTACTCAAAACTAGTAAGGTACAAATGTATTGAACGCATGAGATTTCGAAACCAAATTATGAATAAATACACACTATAGCATGTAAAGCTTTGAGTCATATATGCATGATGTAGATGTTCGTTTAGTTCTTATAGTTCATCTCATTCAAAATCAATTAGTTTTATAAAAATGTTAAGATTCATGGGGTTGTGCATTGTAAATCATGAAGTAAAAAACAAATAATGGCAATTCATTTAGAAAAAAATAATCAATTATGATACAGAAGATTCTAGAACAAAGGAGAAGTGCTTGTGTTTTGAGGTTTGTGCATTATGCTTAAGTTCAACCATGGAGTCTTCAAAATTGTACATGTGGCAGATCTGGTGGAATGTTGATGATATCCAACGGCCAATAGTGCTCGGATTTGCCTATCTCTGCACTGTCGGGTTAGCTTCATCCAGCGACCATCTTTCAAAGTTATTGGCACACTATATAGTTCTTGTGCCATAGTTGCATGTTTTGGAAAAAAGCTACTAGTGGGTTGTACTATCTATTTAGGAATAGAAGATGTATACATGGAAGTTGTAGGGAAAGAGATGACATGGAGCATCTCAATTCCTATGAGTAGGGATTGGAAAAGAGATGTCATTTGGTTCACATCATAGGAACTTTTCTATTGAATCTAGAGATGACATGTATATCAATTCCTATGAGGAGGGATTAGAAAAGAGATGTAATTTGGTTCATATCATAGGAACTTTTCTATTGAATATACGCTAATGTTTATTTTCCTTTGAAATTAAGGGAGTATAGGAATCCATTCATATGAACCAAGTGGCTCTAAAGCTATAGAAATGATATCATGTTTATTTCCTTTGAAATGTGGAGTATGAATCTATTCCTATGAACCAATTGGCTCTAAAGGAAAAAATCCTATAAAAATCATATCATATGGAGTTCCTATGATATTCCTCGACACTAAAGGATGCTTGAAATTGTTGCGGGTGATACGATGGTCTTTCTTTGTAGACTCCTCACCCATCTTTATAGTTACCTCTCGAAGATGAATGAAATGATATATACATGGTATTCTACATGTGCAATTTGGTACACGAAAACTCGGTAAAAGTTTGCGAGCTTCGAATTTTCAATAAAGCTATATGCACTGCATTTCGGAATGGAGGGAGCATACGGCAGTTGCTAACACTCACGTGGAATATTTGTGTGTAGGAGGAGTGGCTGTTCTGTTAAATGACATGGCAAAACTGACACTGTCGGATGCCGATCTAACGGTTCTTACGGCGTTCGTCAGGAAAAGGCTTGTGGCGAACGTTTGTCGGATAATGATTTACGGACACATGCATTGCATTGATACGTGCCCCCCTCTCTCTCACGCACACGCACCCTCACGAGTCACGACTCTCCCGAGTCCTCTCGCAGACTCGCACGTCGCACCCACCGTCTATCTGCAGGTAGACGTCACGCACATATGTGCTCTTCACACCCTACCCTCAGAACTTCTAAAAAAAAGACGGCGCGCACATTTTATTTTAGCTCACATGTCACACACTTATACTATTACTCTTGCGGCGAACGTTCTTTGGGCATAGTATATTGTACTCTCACGAAGAGAAGCGGTGCACGCACGCACTAGTTCTCTCACACCCACTCACGGGTACACGTAGGAGCGCATTTTTTTGAAGCTGGTACAACAAAATCACTCCACTATATATAAAAGCAGGAGCCTTAGCGCTTGCTGTACTAGGGTTCCTCTCGTTCACTCTCTCATGCTCTCCAGATCGAAGCAACACATAGGTGGCCACACTCTCTCTCAGCTCACGGCTGGTCACAAATCCGGCCGGACAACCTCGACCGGGGCAGGGGTGTAGGTGCATCATTCACGCTGTCGTCGGCGGCGAGGGAGGAGACCAACGGCTGCCCGCGCGTCCCGATCAGCGGCCGTGCCGTTCTCTCCGAGAGAGCGCCGGCTCAGGAGGGCCTCCGACCCCTTCTTCCTCCCTGCGGTATTGTGGCCAAGATGCGGCCTCCCGACGCCGTCTTTGCCACATGCCGACGACCCTCAGGTATGTATTCCTTCGAAACCTGCCTTGCTCTACTGCCCCAGCTCCCTTCGTGTGGATCCTTTTCTACTTCCATCCGCTGTTCCAAAGCCACCTAGACTTCTACTATTATTAGAAGTAAAGCTAGTTCATACAGTCGACTCAAAGCGTTGGTTCAAACAGGGAAGAAAGTGGGAAAGTTGTAGCATGAATCTAGGACTTGGTTCTAAGAGGAAACGGGGGAAAGTAGTAATATCTGTCACTGTTTAAATAACCGTATTTCGTATTTGCGCAAACAGGGATGTTTGTCTCCATATCATTTCGGGATGTCTGTCTCCGTATCGTTTCTATCCGCGCAATCAAAAGCACACACCTCAGTTTTAGTACATCTGCGCAAAATGAGATGGCTATCCCTCGTTGTCGTTGTCTAACCTCCCGTCTTCAAGGTATCCCTACATTGGTAGTAACTAAGGTAGAATGACCAACGCAATCTAAAAGAAGCTGATTTGTACGTTTTACTTCCTGATTGCAGTGCAGGGACGAGCGAAAACAACTGCATCCTAGTCCGGAATGCACTTTCTACCAGTTCATCCATGGACCGAGGACTAGCTGGCACGGCTGCACGGCGGTTTTTTGGACAGGTGCGCGGACAAGAGGCATTTTGGTCTGCTTATTTCTGCAAATAGCGGTGCTTAAATTTAGTGGAATGCACAAGCATTTCAGCTGGTCAGTACACTGCATGGTTCAGTTCAGCATTCCAGCTGAGACCACAATTATAATTGGTTATTCTGGAATGAGAGAACCTAACCCTGGATGGTGGCAACAAGAAAAAACCAGAGTGAACTCCAGGAAATTTAAGCCTGCCGTGAGGCCCGTTGCTCAGAGAAGCCTTGCTTGTTTTTTCCTGATTTGTAAACCTTCTCACAACTTTGTCTTTTGCTGTGAACTAGTATATGTTTGTTATGTTCTATGAATCATTGAGATGTATAAAATTGCTTAACTTATGATTTTCAAGGTTTTTATGAAGACGAGTTTAATGTGAGTGTTCCACATGAGCGCTGGACTAGCGTGTGAACGTTTGGAATTTGTTACATTGTGGCCTCAATTAACTGCATGAACCATTGTAACAAGATACATAGTTGCTTATATGTCAGACAGCAGATTGTTGATTGTTAGCTGGTCGATAGCCTAGTGTTGAAGCGAGCTGAGCCAATGTGCCGTGTTTTGCACAACTGCTTACAAGTGGGGTAGCACCAACAGTGTTTACAAGTACTTATGTATACGTCGGCGCACGGTTCTCGAACGAGTGCTCTATTTCATCAAAACACACACTACTCGTATGATAAACCGTGACAACTTATGTTTTACCATGCCATATTCATGAAAAAACTAGTGAGGACGCATCTGTTTCGGCAACAATTATGATGGTTCTCACATGATTCACAGGCACACAAAAGTAGCAGCAGTTCCCATAGACGGATTCAAACAGAGTACTAGCCCTAGAGGGGTCGATAACAGGCAAGGTTCGGATAATTAGACACAATCCAAACTACTATTAAACACTAGCTGGGGCAACTATTTCATGCCTCGATCTAATTTGGGCTGGACACAAGACGGACCTTGCCATGAACATCATCGAGGACGTCCCGCAGCAGCTCAATCCTATAAACCTTCATGAAGACAACCTTGTGGCCTTGCCACTGATAAACTTGTTTGTGGAGGCATGCCACGTCATCTTCCTGCGTAAGCTTGACAAGAACAGTATGCCTCACAAATGAAGGAGTAGCTTTGAACTTCTTGTGCTTCAGTACACCCTGGACAACACGCCTGACAACAGTGAGGCTGGAATACAACTCTTCATTGGTATAACCGCAAACGGCTTCCAGGATCCAACAGCCTAAGAACTCTGTTTTCCCCGTGCGTATATTCAGGTCGTCCGCCTCATAGCGAGTGACATATACAACCACACAATCCTTGTCTGCATCAGGGCTCTAATTGAAACAGAAACAAATTTTGAATTACTTTTCAGTATAAGAAACACAAGTTATTTAAACCACTATGTATAGCATGGCATCGAAGCTAATAAATTCTTGCATTATTAATCACCACATACTTCCTTTTCTAAAAAAATCACCACATACTTAGATGAAAAACCACAATCGAGATCGGCAAAGAAGGAAATCACCTTGGGCAGCTCAGTGGGGGGGACACATCCTCGAAGGGGGAAAACTGCTTCTGCAGTGCCACGGGGGCTGTAACCTCAAATGGGGCGTTGACCATCTCAGTAGTGGCCGTGAGCGTATCTGGGGTCGGCTCGGTGGTTGCCTCCATCTTCTTGGAGCTCTCTGTCTCGTGGGGATCAGCCTCCCGCGTCTGCTCCAATATCGGCAGATCTTTGCCTGGTTCTTCTTGGTCCATCATGAAACTGATGAATACTAGGAGACCAGTGAAAGGAAAACACAATCGCAATAACAATGAAACAAAAAAGAGAGTGAGGATCAGTTACTGCTTTGCAAAAGTTCTTTTTTTTCTCTGAACGAAAATATACCAACATCACGGATCCGCTTACCTTCCCTTCGTTCGGAGAGAAGAACAGTGGCAGATGCGAGTGTTGCCTTTCTTGAAGACGGTGAGGGAGAAGGGGATTCAGCGAAGAGTGAAATGATGGTTGCTTCGTCCGTCAAACTTAGACTGTGGGGAGGTGGGGTTTTGTGATACGACGGCTCGTTACTGCCGCGCTACGACCGGGGTGACTCTCCGCCTGCATACTGCCTTCTAATTTGGTGGATGGCATTCGGGCCCGCGCGCTGCATGGCCCGCATGTCAGTGAACAAAAGTATAACGACATTCAGTAGAGGGAGACGTTTCAATGACCTAGGAGGAGCCAGAAGCGGTAGAGTGTCTCCACTGTACTAGTAGTAATTGTTTTTCTGGGTAGCTGTAGAGTGTCTCCACTATACTAGTAGTAATTGTTTCTCTGGGCCCAAGACAAAACAGCCCATCCACACTAGTAAATAGTAAAATCAATTCAAAAGCCCATATATTTACTGAATGAGAGGCGCTACCCACACCCAGCACACCGCCCCCCCCCCCCCAAAACCTGGGTGCTCTTCTTCCTCCTCGCTCCCACCCACCTCACATCAGCTCGCTCCACTCGTACCCCCAAATTCCTCACCTCACTCCTACAGAAAACCCCAGCTCCCCTTCTTCCTCACTCCTACAAAAAACCCCCAGCTCCCCTTCTTCTTCGCTCGCACTACAACTAGGCTCGTCATTCGTTACTCTACTCAAATCCGTGAGCGCGACGCGACGCCCTCGAGGAAAATGGAGTCGGCTGACCCCAACGCCAAGAAGATGAGGCTCCCGCCAGCGGCGACGCCTGTTGTAGATCCCGCACCCAGCAGCGCGGGGAGAAGCGGCGACCCCGGCCCCACCGGATCCCAGGAACCCGTAGAATCTCGGGTGGACCGCATCAGCGATCTCCCGGACGCCGTCCTTGGGGAGATCATCTCGCTTCTCCCCACCAAGGATTGCTGCCGCACCCAAGTCCTCTCAATTCGGTGGCGCCCTCTATGGTGCGCCGTGCCCCTTAATCTCGACTGTCGTCAGCTATCTCTCTTCAATGATTTTGAAATCCCCAGAGCCATCATCTCCTCCCACCAGGGCTCCGTTCAAAGCCTCTGCATCCCGTCATGCTACCTGAGCAAGCATACCATGCCCTGCACGGTGGACGCCTGGCTGAAATCCCCTGAATTCATAGAACTACAGCTGCTTGAGTTCTACTATTCCCCTGGAAATCACATACCACATACGGAACGCCATGAACTTGTGCCCTCAGCACCGATGTCCATCTCGCGGTTTTCGTCCTCTCTCCACACCGCCACCTTTGCGTTGTGCTACCTACTAGACAATCTGGTACTAAACTTTCGACTCCCATTTCTCAAGAAACTTTCACTTGTGCGGGTTCATATATCGAAGGCCTCATTGCACAGCATCATCCACTCCAGTTGCCCTGCGATGGAGTGCTTGGTGCTTGTTTTCACAGTTAGAATCGGTTGTCTCCAAATAAAGTCGCCTAACCTTGTAAGAATTGGAATTTCTTTTGACGGAAGGCAGCTCATCATCCAAGATGCCCCTTCACTTCAAAGGTTGATCCTTGATTCTAGTTATTCACCGTTGCAAATAACCGTCCTCTCTGCGCCTAAACTGGAGACCTTGGGTGTAATACATGATCTCTATGCTCATTTCAATATGGTGTTTGGCTCCACAGTTCTTCAGGTACTTTATATTATCATCTACACTTGTAACCATAAGCTGCATTTTAAATTTCTGCGCATAATTTATATATCATCTTGGAGTACACATTTTGTACTAATATTATGTTCTATGCTCAATGAAGAGTTTCTCCATGGATGGCCTATCAATGGTGTTGGATTCTGTCAAGATCTTATATATCCAAATGAATAGTTTTGATCTGAACAAGATTATTGGCTTGCTGCAATGCTTTCCATGTCTGGAGAAGTTGTATATAAAGGTGATAATTTCACGCACATTGGAAGCCCGCATATAGTGTACTAGAATTAACCGTTCAGCTGTTGCTCTTTTGACACTCTTCTTTTAGACCTTAACTGTTTTCAATCTTCATGTCTATTTAGGCAACAGGACTGGGTAAGAAAGTTATAACCAATCGGTGGATTCGTAAGCATCGGGATTTTCTCACTTCTCATGAGATTCGATTGAAGACAATAACGCTAGAACGATATGTAGCCAACCGTGCAAACACAAGATTTGTCACATTCTTCCTGCTGAATGCGAGGTTACTATTGTCCATCAGCCTTAAGTTTATCAGCAGCATGGTTTTGATGGATGGGTATGTCGAAGAGCAAAAAAAGGAGTTTCAGGTGGGCAAAAGAGCTTCTAAACGTGTCGGGCTTCTATTTACAACATATTGTGGTCATAATCCAGTAAATTTTACGACCCAGGATGTTCATTATATGGACCTGACCGATCCATTTGACTGTGACTGCCGAAAACAGTGCTGGAGTTAGATGTTGTTGCCCTTTTCAATCTGGTTTTTTTGTAAACCTGATGAACAATTAACCCTCGTGCTTTTGTACAGTTTGTAAGCTGGAGTTAGATGTTCCTGCCCTTTTCAACTCGGCTGTGACTGTCATATTTTCTTTAGAGTGAAATATTGTAACAAATCCCAACCAAGGGAAATAACATCACTCTCACCGGCTGCTTGAGCTCACTGTGCATTACAGAAGCCAAGTGATTAGCCCCCACCAGCACCCACAAACTTATTTCAAACTAGCACATCAAATGGAGTGTAAATTTTCACAGGAAAGGTTGCATGACCGTGAAAGATTTGGATTCTGACATTTGGGACCCGCAAGGAAATAGCCTATCCAAGGTGGTGTCGACTTACTAGCCAGTCAACAAACGATTCTGCCTACCAGCCGTTGGATTGACATCCAACATCTGTCGTGTATCTTCTATCTCTTGTCTTCTTCTTCCTCCAGCCGCCCAAACCAAACCACCCCGTCGGCTCCGCCTGCTCCCGCCTCCCATGGCTGGCTACGCCTCCGCCGCCCTACCGTACGTACCCTCCAACGTTGGCCAGTCCCTCCCTCTATTCCCCCAAATGTCATGTTATTCTCCGGAGACATCAGCCCCAACACGCACCCGCGCCCGAACCAGTCAACCCTCGTACTCCCCTCCGCCTGCGACTGGACCGGCGCATCTTCAACGGCTCCTGTTCGTTCCGTCTGAGGCCTCGCCGTCGTCCTCCACCTTGCGGCCTTGGTTCGCTCGCCGTGCGCGGTGTGCCGCCCTCTTGCGTTGTCAACGTCGTCAACAACCGAGAGGAACAAGGAGATGACTGTACGTGGAGAGGATGATAGTAGGGACCCACCAGCATCATGGCAGTACGCAAGCAAGTGCCTCTATAGTACAAGCCCAAAAATATGGTTCCTCCTAATGGTTGGACATCTGGGGCTCACGCCATTGTCAACGTAGTCAATAAACGAGAGAATTACACTACGAGCGGCTGACACCATGGACCCAGCAAGTCGCGTCGTTTTTTTTAGGAACAAGCAGTTGTTATTTATACTAGTTTTAGCGACGGATCAGGGTAACAACGGGGCTGTGCGGGGGCTGTGGCCCGTCTAGCCAGGGTTTTATTTATGTTTACCACATCATGAGCCCAGTTGTGTTTTTTTCTTGCTGAAAATGGCTAGCCCAGTTCTATTTTTTAAAAAGAAATACCCAAACAAGGCCTACTTGCTTTATCGGCCCTGCTGGGCTGCAAATCTTTCAAGACGAGGAGAGTTTCATTCGGTTTGCCCAGAAATGGGCTGTACATTTTTAAAACACATCAAACCGGGAATTAGTTTCAAATTTTTTTATTACAAGATCTTAAATTCCATTGATTTTTATGCGTGGACAATTATTTGGATTTTATATTTATATAAATTATTTTTCAAAATAGTTTCAATGTGAATCGATATTTCTGGATTAAAAACAGTTGACCGCACCAAAATATGCAAAATTTCGTATACTTTTTAACCGTGGCCACAATATGGGGTGTAATGCTAACAAAAAGAAGATGGGCTCCAAAAAAATTCTTAAGAATTAGCAAAAATGGGTTGTACATTATTAGAAATAATGGCAGATGGGTTGTATGCTGTTTTCCATAGATTTGAGGCTGACTTGTGCGCCTACTACAGGTTGACGCGTATGCTTTCATAAAAAAAAGGTTGACGCACACGCAACGCCCTGTCAACTTAGTCAACACACGAGAGCAGTGACTGTTGGATGTCCATCCAATGGCTGTCGTGCTTCTTCAATCTCTGCTCTTCATGCTCCAGCCGCTCAAACAAGCGCCGGCGGGACTGCCTGCTCCCTCCTCCTGCGGCCGGCTATGCTGCCGCGCAGGCCTCACGGCCCCACCGTACTCCCATCGCTAGCCTAGCCATCCCTCTACTCACCCACACATGCTGTTATTCTCCGGCGGCGGCAGACGAACCAGTAAACCCTCGTACTCCTCCGCGTGGGAAACAACTGCCGAGTATTCCCTGGCTCCGTGTTGTTCCCTTCCTAGGCCTCGCCGTCGTCCACCGCCCTGGTGCTCTCGGCGCGGCCTGGTCAACGTGGTCAATGAACGACATCCATCAGAAGTGAATTGTACGTGGAGAGGCTGACAGCTGGGTCCACGGCCGCACGCAAGGAAATGCCTCCTTATTACGTGCAAAATAATGATTCCTCCACCTGACAGCTAGGACCCACAGGAAGGGCCTCTGTATTTCGCGAAAAAACGTTCCCCCCGCTGACAGGTCGGACCCACCAGCTATATCTTCGCACGCAAGGAAGTGCCTCCTTATTACGCCCAAAAAAATGAATACCCCCTGCTAGCTGGGACCCACCATATTGTTGGGCTAACTTGTGGGCCTACTAAGTTGACGGGGACGGAGGGCTTTGTCAACTTAGTCAATACTCCAGTGACCGTATGATGTCCATCCAATGGCCATAGTGCTTCTTCAACCTCTAGTCTTCTTGCTCCAGCCGCCCAAAGCAGCGCCGGTCGTGCCGCCTGCTCCTGCCTCCCGTGGCCGGCTGTGCTACCGTGGAGGCCTCACCGCCCCCATACTACTCCTACCACTAGCCAGGCCATCCCTCCACTCACCCACACCCCCTGTTATTCTGCGGCGATGGCAGCCTCACACCGCAGCCGAACCAGTGAACGCTCGTACTCCTCTCCGCGTGGGCATCCACTGCCGCGTCTTGCTCGGCTCCGCGTCGTCCCCTTCCTAGGCCTCGCCGTCGTCCACTGCCGTGGTGCTCTCGGCGCGGTGTGGTCAATGTGGTCAACGACCGACTTCCATCGGAAGAGTACTGTACGTGGAGAGGCTGACAGCTGGGTCCACGGCAGCCGCAAGGAAGTGCCTCCTTATTACGCGAAAAATAATTATTCCTCCACCTGACAGCGGGGACCCACCGGACGGGCCACCAGTATTTCATGAAAAAATCATTTCCCCCTGACTGCTGGGACCCACCGGACGGGCCATCGTATTTCGCAAAAAAAAAATGTTCCCCCCGCTGTCAGCTCGGACCACCGGAAGTGCCTCCTTATTACGCACAAAAAAATGAATACTCCCCCGGCTAGCTGGGACCCACCTTGGTGGGAGGCTGACTTGTGGGCCTACTAAGTTGACGGGGACGAAGGGCTTTGTCAACTTAGTCAATATGAACGATTCTAGCTCCAGTGACCGCACGATGTCCATCCAACGGCCGTAGTGCTTCTTCAACCTCTGGTCTTCTTGCTCCAGCCGCCCAAAGCAGCGTCGGTCGTGTCGCATGCTCCTGCCTCCCGTGGCCGGCTGTGCTGCCGCAGAGGCCTCACCGCCCCCTACTATTCCCACCGTTGGCCAGGCCCTGTGGCGACGGCAGCCTCACACCGCAGCCGAACCAGTGAACCCTCGTACTCCACTGCCGCGTCTTCCCCGGCTCCGCGTCGTCCCATTCCTAGGCCTCGCCGTGGTGCTCTCCACGCGGCGTGGTCAACGTGGTCAAGGAACGACTTCCATCGGAAGAGTGCTGTACGTGGAGAGGCTGACAGCTGGGTCCACGGCCACAGCCCAGTTTTTTTGTGATTTGCCAAGTAAGTCGCTTTGTCAGGCCTGTTGGGCTGCAAATCTTTCAAGACGAGGAGAGCTTTCATTCGGCTGGCCGAGAATATGGCCCATCAGTAATGAGAAATGGGTTGTACATTTTTAAAACACATCAAACCGGCAATTAGTTTCAAATATATATTTTTTCATTTCAAGATTTTAAATTACATTAATTTTTATGCATGGAGAATTTGTTGGATTTTATATTGATATACATTTATTTTTAAAATCAGTTTGAATGTGAGTCGAAATTTCAAGGTTAAAAACAGTTCAGACCGCACCGAAATATGCAAAATTTCGTATAATTTTTTAACCGTGGCCACAGTATGGGCTGTAATGCTAACAAAAAGAATATGGGCACCAAAAAAACCTTAAGAATTAGCAAATGGGCTATAAATTATTAGAAATAATGGAAGATGGGTTGTATGCTGTTTTCCACAGATTTGAGGCTTTCCTAAAAAAATGTTGACGCACAAGCACTGACTGTTGGATGTCCATCGAACAGCCGTCGTGCTTCTTCAATCTCTGCTCTTCCTGCTCCAGCCGCTCAAACAAGCGCCGGCGGGACTGCCTGCTCCCTCCTCCCCGCGGCCGGCTGTGCTGCCGCGCAGGCCTCACCGCCCCACCGTACTCCCATCGCTGGCCTAGCCATCCCTCTACTCACCAACACCTGCTGTTATTCTCCGGCGACGGCAGACGAACCAGTAAACCCTCGTACAGTCGTACTCCCCTCCGCGTGGGAAACAACTGCTGAGTCTTCCCTGCCTCCGTGTCGTCCCCTTCCTAGGCCTCACCGTCGTCCACCGCCGTGGTGCTCTCGGCGCGGCGTGGTCAATGTGGTCAAGGACCGACTTCCATCGGAAGAGTACTGTGCGTGGAGACGCTGACAGCTGGGTCCACGGCCGCAGCAAGGAAGTGCCTCCTTATTACGCGCAAAATAATTATTCCTCCACCTGACAGCAGGGACCCACCAGACGGGCCACCGTATTTCGCGAAAAAAACGTTTCCCCCTGACTGCTGGGACCCACCAGCTACACCTTCGCACGCAAGGAAGTGCGTCCGGGCAAAAAAACAAAACGATTCGCCCCCCCTGACTGCTGGGACCCACCAGCTACATCTTTGCACGCAAGGAAGTGCCTGACAGTCGGGACCCACCTGGTCGAAGCGTACGTAGCGTTGTCATTCTGGTCACGAACGTGTACGCACATATATGCTGGTGGATGTAGAGGCGCGCACGTGTCGTAGTAGAGGCGCGCACGTAGCATGTACACGTACGTACAGGGGCCAGGGTGCAAGAAAGAAAATACGGCCACGTATGTGTACATACGGGCGGGGTCTCGAACGCCTACTCACGCATACGTACGTCGAGGGCTCGTTGACATGGCTGGGTCAAAACGGAGAAACAGCGTCGTCGTCGTGTTCATGGGGAGGCAACGGAATGCGTCGTGTTCATGGGGAGGCAACGTAATGCGTCGTGTTCATCGGGAGGCAACGGAACGCGTGGGAGCCAACCGGCTGGGTCGGAACGGAATGCGTGGTCGTGTTCATCGGGAGGGCTTGGATGGAACAGGCGATGGAAACGAGGCCTGGCGTACCACAGAACGGAGGAAACGGCCTTGTATTCGACCGGCCACGTTCGAAACGGGATCCTGTTCATCGGGAGGGGTGTGGCGTATCGCAAAACGGATGAAACAGACCTCCTACGGTCGAAACGGGGGTCCTGTTGATCGGGAGGGGTGTGGCGTACCGCAAAACGGACGAAACGGACCTCCTACGGTCGAAACGGGGGTCCTGTTGATCGGGAGGGGTGTGGCGTACCGCAAAACGGACAAAACGGACCTCCTATGGTCGAAACGGGGGTCCTGTTCATCGGGAGGGGTGTGGCGTACCGCAAAACGGGACTCCACGGGATACTGTTCATCTCCAGCGTCAACCTCCTCCATCCTCCACGGGCTACCGTCGACCTCCTCCAGCCTCCATGGGCTCCTGTTCATCCAGCCTCCGCCGCGCGCTACTCCACCGGCTACTGTTCAACCACCCCTCCACGGGCACCCCTCCATCGTCTACTGTTTATCCAGCCCTCCACACCACGGGGTCCTGTTCAACCACCCCTCCACGGGCACCCCTCCACCGTCTACTGTTCATCCAGCCCTCCACACCACGGGGTCCTGTTCATCCAGAGGCAACGCCACCGCTCACTGTTCATCCAACCCCCCCCTCCCCGCCGCAACGCTCACTGTTCATCCCAGAGGCAGCATCGATCGGCTTCAGTTAGCAGCAGTAGCGAAGGAATCGCTCGATCGGGTTCAGTTAACAGCCATCGATCGATCGCTCGGGTTCAGTAACGCGTAGCCTGCAGTGCAATCGCTCAGGTTCAGTTAGAGCCCAACGCCTCGCTCGGGTTCAGTTAGAGCCAACGCCTCGCACACACGCGTGTACGTGTACGAGAGAAACGTGCATCGCTCGGCCCCGACCTCCCACCGTAACCAGGAACTCCCCGAAATTTTCCTCGCCCTCGCTTCTACCATGGTTTTTTCCGTCATGGACGGCCCAAAGAATGTCATGCAGCTGCGTCTCCGGCCCGCCCAGGACAAAAAGCCCATTTTCTGTCATGATTTTTTGTCATAGAAGTAGGAGCCCACCACATCTATGATGATACCGGGTTTTGTCACAATTATCGTCATAGAAGTGTCATATGTATGACAGAAAAAAATTTCGTTCGGCCCAAAATGTCATGGATGTGTCTTTTTTGTAGTGAATCCTGCTTCCTTAATATGGAAATGGAATATATTATGTGCTTAATATGAATGTCAATTAGATTAGTAAATGGATTATTAATAATAGGGCAATTAGCCCGCTAATTGGCCAATTAGCTGGCTAATTGGGTTTTCCTATTGCAAACGGTTATTGAGAAAACACCGTGGGCGATGACCTCAGGCAACGCACATAGTTTCTAGGAATAAACCGTGTTGGATCAATGAACAATCACACACGACATTCTCTTGAAAACTCTTTGCGTTACGCCACCTTGTGCAAACGTTTTCCTTGGAGTGACTGTGTGGGATGTATATACGAACGGAAACGTTTAGCGGTGACTGACTGTGTGGGATGTAGTTTCGACCGGAAATGAATTCGCCTGTATAATTGTATTTTTTTGCACTACTGTACGTATTTCTATATTTGAGTGCTCGCCGGTCACACACGACCTCATTTTGCCGAGCATGTGTGCCAGGAGGGCGTATCCCCGACGGTTTCTGGATCGTGTGGGAAGCACCCCCTATCGCCCACACTCACTAGGTGACGGTTTCGAACGCTGATACGTCTCCAACGTATCTATAATTTTTTATTGCTTCATGCTATATTATATTCTGTTTTGGATGATTAATGGGCTTTATTATAGACTTATATATTATTTTTGGGACTCACCTATTAACCGGAGGCCCAGCCCAAATTGTTGTTTTTTGCCTATTTCAGAGTTTCGCAGAAAAAGAATATCAAACGGAGTCCAAACGGAATGAAACCTTTGGGAACGTGATTTTCGGAACAAACGTGATCCAGAGGACTTGGACCCTACATCAAGAAAGCAACCAGGAGGGCACGAGGTAGGGGCGCACCTACCCCCCTGGGCGCGCCCCCACCCTCGTGGGGCCCATGTTGCTCCCCCGACGTACTTCTTCCTCCTATATATACCTGTTGGAGAACGTAGCCGAAATTCAAAAATTTCTACGCATCACCAAGATCAATCTATGGAGTAATCTAGCAACGAGGGGAAGGGGAGTGCATCTACATACCATTGTAGATCGCGAGCGGAAGCGTTCAAGAGAACGGGGTTGATGGAGTCATACTCGTCGTGATCCAAATCACCGATGATCCTAGTGCCGAACAGACGGCACCTCCGCGTTCAACACACGTATGGAGCAGCGATGTCTCCTCCTTCTTGATCCAGCAAGGGGGAAGGAGAGGTTGATGGAGATCCAGCAGCACGACGGCGTGGTGGTGGAAGTAGCGGGATTCCAACAGGGCTTCGCCAAGCGCTGCGGGAGGAGGGAGGTGTGTCACAGGAGGGAGAGGGAGGCGCCAGGGCTTAGGTTTTGCTGCCCTCCCTTCCCCCCACAATATATAGGTCCAAGGGAGAGGGGGGCGCAGCCTTGGCCCTTCCTCCAAGGAAGGGTGCGGCCAGGGAGGAGTCCTTCCTCCCCAAGGCACCTCGGAGGTGCCTTCCCCCTTTAGGACTCTCCGTTTATCTTATCTGTTGGCGCATGGGCCTCTTGGGGCTGGTTCCCTTGGCCCATATAGGCCAAGGAGCACCCCCACAGCCCATGTGCCCCCCCCCCGGGGCTGGTGGACCCCTTGGTGGACCCCCGGACCCCTTTCGGCACTCCCGGTACAATACCGATAAAGTGCGAAACTTTTCCGGCGACCAAAATAAGACTTCCCATATATAAATCTTTACCTCCGGACCATTCCGGAACTCCTCGTGACGTCCGGGATCTCATCCGGGACTCCGAACAACTTTCGGGTTACCGCATACTAATATCTCTACAACCCTAGCGTCACCGAACCTTAAGTGTGTAGACCCTACGGGTTCGGGAGACACGTAGACATGACCGAGACGACTCTCCGGTCAATAACCAACAGCGGGATCTGGATACCCATGTTGGCTCCCACATGCTCCTCGATGATCTCATCGGATGAACCACGATATCGAGGATTCAATCAATCCCGTATACAATTCCCTTTGTCTATCGGTATGTTACTTGCCCGAGATTCGATCGTCGGTATCCCGATACCTTGTTCAATCTCGTTACCGGCAAGTCTCTTTACTCGTTCCGTAACACATCATCCCGTGATCAACTCCTTGGTCACATTGTGCACATTGTGATGATGTCCTACCGAGTGGGCCCAGAGATACCTCTCCGTTTACACGGAGTGACAAATCCCAGTCTCGATTCGTGCCAACCCAACAGACACTTTCGGAGATACCTGTAGTGCACCTTTATAGCCACCCAGTTACGTTGTGACGTTTGGTACACCCAAAGCATACCTACGGTATCCGGGAGTTGCACAATCTCATGCTCTAAGGAAATGATACTTGACATTAGAAAAGCTCTTAGCAAACGAACTACACGATCTTGTGCTAGGCTTAGGATTGGGTCTTGTCCATCACATCATTCTCCTAATGATGTGATCCCGTTATCAACGACATCCAATGTCCATGGTCAGGAAACCGTAACCATCTACAGATCAACGAGCTAGTCAACTAGAGGCTTACTAGGGACATGGTGTTGTCTATGTATCCACACATGTATCTGAGTTTCCTATCAATACAATTCTAGCATGGACAATAAACGATTATCATGAACAAGGAAATATAATAATAACCAATTTATTATTGCCTCTAGGGCATATTTCCAACAGTCTCCCAATTGCACTAGAGTCAATAATCTAGTTCACATCACCATGTGATTAACACTGACAGGTCACATCACCATGTGACCAACATCTAAAGAATTTACTAGAGTCAACAATCTAGTTCACATCACTATGTGATTAACACTCAATGAGTTCTGGTTTGATCATGTTATGCTTGTGAGAGAGGTTATTAGTCAACGGGTCTGAACCTTTCAGATCCGTGTGTGCTTTTACGAATATCTATGTCATCTTGTGGATGCTACCACGTGCTATTTGGAGCCATTTCAAATAATTGCTCTACTATACGAATCCGGTTTACTACTCAGAGTCATCCGGATTAGTGTCAAAGTTCGCATCAACGTAACCCTTTACGACGAACTCCTTTTCACCTCCATAATCGAGAAAATTCCTTAGTCTACTAGATATAAGGATAAGTTCGACCACTGTCATGTGATCCATTCCCGGATCACTATTGTACCCCTTGACCAACTCATGGCAAGGCACACTTCATGTGCGGTACACAGCATAGCATACTGTAGAGCCTACGTCTGAAGCATAGGGGACGACCTTCGTCCTTTCTCTTTCTTCTGCTGTGGTCAGGTCTTGAGTCTTACTCAATACTCACACCTTGTAACACAGCCAAGAACTCCTTCTTTGCTGATCTATTTTGAACTCTTTCAAAATCATGTCAAGGTGTGCGTTCTTTGAAAGTATCATCAGGCGTCTTGATCTATCTCTATAGATCTTGATGCCCAATATGTAAGCAGCTTTATCCAGGTCTTCCTTTGAAAAACTCCTTTCAAACAACCCTTTATGCTTTCCAGAAATTTTACATCATTTCGGATCAACAATATGCCATTCACATATACTTATCAGAAATGTTGTAGCGCTCCCACTCACTTTATTGTAAATACAAGTTTCTAGCAAACTTTGTATAAACCCAAAAACTTTGATCACACCATCAAAGCATATATTCTGACTCCGAGATGCTTGCTCTAGTCCATGGAAGGATCGCTGGAGCTAGCATACCTTTTAGCATCCTTAGGATCGACAAAACCTTTCTGATTGTATCACATACAACCTTTCCTTACGACAACTGGTAAGGAAACTTGTTTTGACATCCATCTGCCAGATTTCATAAATGCAGCTAATGCTAATATGATTCCAACGGACTTAAGCATCGCTACGGATGAGAAAATCTCATCGTAGTCAACTCCTTGAACTTGTGGAAATACTCTTTGCCACAAGTCGAGCTTCATAGACGGTAACATTACCGTCCACGTCCGTCTTCCTCTGCATTTATCTCGGATTTCATGGCTTCTAACCATTTGTCGGAATATGGGCCCACCATCGCTTCTCCATAGCTCGTAGGTTCATTGTTGTCTAACAACATGACTTTCAAGACAGGATCACGTACCACTCTGAAGTAGCACGCATCCTCGTCGTCCTACGAGATTTGGTAGTGACTTGATCTGAAGTTTCATGATCACTATCATAAGCTTCCGCTTCAATTGGTGTAGGTGCCACAGGAACAACTTCCTGTGCCCTGCTACACACTAGTTGAAGTGACGGTTCAATAACCTTATCAAGTCTCCACCATCCTCCCACTCAATTCTTTCGAGAGAAACTTTTCCTCGAGAAAGGACCTGTTCCTAGAAGCAATTACTTTTGCTTCCAGATCTGAAATAGGAGGTATACCCAACTGTTTTGGGTATTCTATGAAGATGCATTTATCCGCTTTGGGTTCGAGCTTATCAGCCTGAAACTTTTTCACATAAGCATCGCAGCCCCAAACTTTTAAGAAACGACAACTTAGGTTTCTCTAAACGGTGTCGTCTCAACGGAATTGCGTGGTGCCCCTTTTAAAGTGAATGTGGTTGTCTCTAATGCCTAACCCATAAACGATAGTGGTAATTCGATAAGAAACATCATGGTATGCACCATATCCAATAGGGTGCAGTTATGATGTTCGGACACACCATCACACTATGGTGTTCCAGGCGGTATTAATTGTGAAACACTTTCCACAATGTCTTAATTGTGTGCCAAACTCGTAACTCAGATACTCATCTCTATGATCATATCACAGACATTTTATCCTCTTGTCACGACGATCTTCAACTTCACTCTGAAATTACTTGAACCTTTCAATAATTCAGACTTGTGTTTTATCAAGTAAATATACTCAGCATCTACTCAAATCATCTGTGAAGTAAGAACATAACGATATCCACTGCATGCCTCAGCACTCATTGGACTGCATACATCAAAATGTATTACTCCAACAAGTTGCTTTCTTGTTCCATCTTACTGAAAACGAGGCATTTCAGTCATCTTGCCCATGTGGTATATTTGCATGTCTCAAGTGATTCAAAATCAAGTGAGTCCAAACGATCCATCTGCATGGAGTTCCATCATGCATATATACCAATAGACATGGTTCGCATGTCTCAATCTTTTCAAAAATGACTGAGTTCAAAGATCCATCTACATGGAGCTTCTTCATGCGTTCTATACCAATATGACTCAAGTGGGAGTGCCACAAGTATGTGGTACTATCATTACTATCTTATATCTTTTGGCATGAACATGTGTATCACTACGATCGAGATTCATTTTAGGTGCAAGACCATTGAAGGTATTATTCAAATAAACAGAGTAACCATTATTCTCCTTAAATGAATAACCGTATTGCGATAAACATAATCCAATCATGCTCAACGCAAACACCAAATCTCGATAGTAGAGGGAGCATGCAATGCTTGATCACATCAACCTCGGAAACACTTCCAACACATATCGTCATCTCACCTTTAGCTAGTCTCCATTTATTCCGCAGCTTTTATTTCGAGTTACTTAGAAACCGAACCGGTATCTAATACCCTAGTGCTGCTAGGAGTACTAGTAAAGTACACATTCATATAATGTATATCCAATATACTTCTGTCGACCTTGCCTGCCTTCTCATCTACCAAGTATCTAGGGTAGTACTGCTTCAGTGACCGTTCCCCTCATTACAGAAGCACTTAGTCTCGGGTTTGGGTTCAACCTTGGGATTCTTCACTAGAGCAGCAAATGATTTGCTGTTTCATGAAGTATCCCTTTTGCCCTTGCCCTTCTAGAAACTAGTGGTTTTACTAACCATCAACAATTGATGCTCCTTCTTGATTTCTACTTTTGCGGTGTCAAACATCGCGAGTTGCTCAAGGATCATCATCTATCCTTGATATTTATAGTTCATCACGAAGCTCTAATAGCTTGGTGGCAGTGATTATGGAGAACCATCACTATCTCATCTGGAAGATTAACTCCCACTCGATTCAAGCGATTGTGGCACTCAGACAATCTGAGCACATGCTCAACGATTGAGCTTTTCTCCCTTAGTCTGCAGGCTTAAGAAACTTGTCAGAGGTCTCATACCTCTTGACGTGGGCACTAGTCCGAAATCCCAATTTCAGTCTTCGGAACATCTCATATGTTCTGCGACGTTTCAAAAACCCGTCTTTGGTGCCACAATTCTAAACCATTAGCATTACTCACTGAACTATCACGTAGTCATCAAAACGTGTATGTCAGATGTTTCGCAACATCTACAGACGACGCTGAGGTTCAGCACACCAAGCTGTGCATTAAGGACATAAGCCTTCTGTGCAGCAATGAGGACAATCCTCAGTTTACGGACCCAGTCCGCATAATTGCTACTACCAACTTTCAACTAAATTTTCTCTAGGAACATATCTTAACCAGTAGAACTAAAGCACAAGCTATGACATAATTTGCAAAGACCTTTTTGACTATGTTCATGATAATGAAGTTCATCTGATCATGAACTCCCACTCAGATAGACATCCCTCTAGTCATCTAAGTGATACATGATCCGAGTCAAACTAGGCCGTGTCCGATCGTCACGTGAGACGGACTAGTCATCATCGGTGAACATCTCCATGTTGATCGTATCTTCTATACGACTCATGCTCGACCTTTCGGTCTCTTGTGTTCCGAGGCCATGTCTGTACATGCTAGGCTCGTCAAGTCAACCTAAGTGTTTCGCATGTGTTCCGAGGCCATGTCTGTACATGCTAGGCTCGTCAACACCCGTTGTATTCGAACGTTAGAATCTATCACACCCGATCATCACGTGGTGCTTCGAAACAACGAACCTTCGCAACGGTGCATAGTTAGGGGGAACACTTCTCTTGAAATTTTAGTGAGGGATCATCTTATTTATGCTACCGTCGTTCTAAGCAAATAAGATGCATAACATGATAAACATCACATGCAATCAAATAGTGACATGATATGGCCAATATCATTTTGCTCCTTTGATCTCCATCTTCGGGGCACCATGATCATCTTCGTCACCGGCATGACACCATGATCTCCATCATCATGATCTCCATCATTGTGTCTTTATGAAGTTGTCACGCCAACGATTACTTCTACTTCTATGGCTAACGGTTAGCAATAAAGTAAAGTAATTACATGGCGTTTTCATTGACACGCAGGTCATACAATAAATTAAGACAACTCATATGGCTCCTACCGGTTGTCATACTCATCGGCATGCAAGTCGTGATTCCTATTACAAGAACATGATCAATCTCATACATCACATATATCATTCATCACATCCTTTTGGCCATATCACATCACATAGCATACCCTGCAAAAACAAGTTAGACGTCCTCTAATTGTTGTTGCATGTTTTACGTGGCTGCTATGGGATTCTAGCAAGAACGTTTCTTACCTACGCAAAAGCCACAACGTGATATGCCAATTTCTATTTACCCTTCATAAGGACCCTTTTCATCGAAAACGATCCGACTAAAGTGGGAGAGACAGACACCCGCTAGCCACCTTATGCAACTAGTGCATGTCAGTCGGTGGAACCTGTCTCACGTAAGTGTACGTGTAAGGTCGGTCCGGGCCGCTTCATCCCACGATGCCGCCGAATCAAGATAAGACTAGTAACGGCAAGTAAATTGACAAAATCGACGCCCACAACTACTTTGTGTTCTACTCGTGCATAGAAACTACGCATAGACCTATCTCATGATGCCACCGTTGGAGAACGTAGCAGAAATTCAAAAATTTCTACGCATCACCAAGATCAATCTATGGAGTAATCTAGCAACGAGGGGAAGGGGAGTGCATCTACATACCATTGTAGATCGTGAGCGGAAGCGTTCAAGAGAACGGGGTTGATGGAGTCGTACTCGTCGTGATCCAAATCACCGATGATCCTAGCGCCGAACGACGGCACCTCCGCGTTCAACACACGTACGGAGCAACGACGTCTCCTCCTTCTTGATCCAGAAAGGGGGGAGGAGAGGTTGATGGAGATCCAGCAACACGACGGCGTGGTGGTGGAAGTAGCGGGATTCCAACAGGGCTTCGCCAAGCGCTGCGGGAGGAGGGAGGTGTGTCACGGGAGGGAGAGGGAGGCGCCAGGGCTTAGGTTTTGCTGCCCTCCCTTCCCCCCACTATATATAGGGCCAAGGGAGAGGGGGGGCGCAGCCGTGGCCCTTCCTCCAAGGAAGGGTGCGGCCAGGGAGGAGTCCTTCCTCCCCAAGGCACCTCGGAGGTGCCTTCCCCCTTTAGGACTCTCCGTTTATCTTATCTGTTGGCGCATGGGCCTCTTGGGGCTGGTTCCCTTGGCCCATATAGGCCAAGGCGCACCCCCACAGCCCATGTGGCCCCCCCCCCCGGGGCTGGTGGACCCCTTGGTGGACCCCCGGACACCTTTCGGCACTCCCGGTACAATACCGATAAAGTGCGAAACTTTTCCGGCGACCAAAATAAGACTTCCCATATATAAATCTTTACCTCCGGACCATTCCGGAACTCCTCGTGACGTCCGGGATCTCATCCGGGACTCCGAACAACTTTCGGGTTACCGCATACTAATATCTCTACAACCCTAGAGTCACCGAACCTTAAGTGTGTAGACCCTACGGGTTCGGGAGACACGTAGACATGACCGAGACGACTCTCCGGTCAATAACCAACAGCGGGATCTGGATACCCATGTTGGCTCCCACATGCTCCTCGCTGATCTCATCGGATGAACCACGATATCGAGGATTCAATCAATCCCGTATACAATTCCCTTTGTCTATCGGTATGTTACTTGCCCGAGATTCGATCGTCGGTATCCCGATACCTTGTTCAATCTCGTTACCGGCAAGTCTCTTTACTCGTTCCGTAACACATCATCCCGTGATCAACTCCTTGGTCACATTGTGCACATTATGATGATGTCCTACCGAGTGGGCCCAGAGATACCTCTCCATTTACACGGAGTGACAAATCCCAGTCTCGATTCGTGCCAACCCAACAGACACTTTCGGAGATACCTGTAGTGCACCTTTATAGCCACCCAGTTACGTTGTGACGTTTGGTACACCCAAAGCATACCTACGGTATCCGGGAGTTGCACAATCTCATGGTCTAAGGAAATGATACTTGACATTAGAAAAGCTCTTAGCAAACGAACTACACGATCTTGTGCTAGGCTTAGGATTGGGTCTTGTCCATCACATCATTCTCCTAATGATGTGATCCTGTTATCAACGACATCCAATGTCCATGGTCAGGAAACTGTAACCATCTACTGATCAACGAGCTAGTCAACTAGAGGCTTACTAGGGACATGGTGTTGTCTATGTATCCACACATGTATCTGAGTTTCCTATCAATACAATTCTAGCATGGAAAATAAACGATTATCATGAACAAGGAAATATAATAATAACCAATTTATTATTGCCTCTAGGGCATATTTCCAACAATACCTACGTACCCCCAAACCAACAGAAGCATCCACGAAAACCTAATTCCACCGCCGCAACCTTCTGTACTCATGAGATCCCATCTTTGGGCCTTTTCCGGCGTCCTGCCGGAGGGGGCATTGATCACGGAGGGCTTCTGCATCAACACCATAGCCTCTCCGATGATGTGTGAGTAGTTTACCCAGACCTTCGGGTCCATTGTTATTAGCTAGATGGCTTCTTCTCTCTCTTTGGATCTCAATACAAAGTTCTCCACGATTCTCGTGGAGATCTATTCGATGTAATCTTCTTTTGCGGTGTGTTTGTTGAGACCGATGAATTGTGGGTTTATGATCAAGTTTATCTATGAACAATATTTGAATCTTCTCTGAATTCTTTTATGTATGATTTGTTATCTTTGCAAGTCTCTTCGAATTATCAGTTTGGTTTGGCCTACTAGATTGATCTTTCTTGCAATGGGAGAAGTGCTTAGCTTTGGGTTCAATCTTGCGGTGTCCTTTCCCAGTGACAGCAGGGGCAGCAAGGCACATATTGTATTGTTTCCATCGAGGATAACAAGATGGGGTTTATATCATATTGCATGAGTTTATCCCTCTACATCATGTCATCTTACTTAAAGCATTACTCTGTTCTTATGAACTTAATACTCTAGATGCATGCTGGATTGCGGTCGATGTGTGGAGTAATAGTAGTAGATGTAGGCAGGAGTCGGTCTACTTGTCACGGACGTGATGCCTATATACATGGTCATACCTAGATATTCTCCTAACTATGCTCAATTCTATCAATTGCTCAACAGTAATTTGTTCACCCACCGTAATACTTATGCTCTTGAGAGAAGCCACTAGTGAAACCTATGGCCCCTGGGTCTATTTTCCATCATATTAATCTTCCAACACTTAGCTATTTTTATTACCTTTTATTTTACTTTGCATCTTTATTATAAAAATACCAAAAATATTATCTTATCATATCTATCAGATCTCACTTTCGTAAGTGACCGTGAAGGGATTGACAGCCCCTTTATTGCGTTGGTTGCGAGGTTTTTATTTGTTTGTGTAGGTGCGAGGGACTCGTGCGTGGCCTCCTACTGGATTGATACCTTGGTTCTCAAAAACTGAGGGAAATACTTACGCTGCTTTACTGCATCACCCTTTCCTCTTCAAGGGAAAACCAACACAGTGCTCAAGAGGTAGCAAGAAGGATTTCTGGCGCCGTTGCCGGAAAGTCTACGCAAAAGTCAACATACTATTGGAAATATGCCCTAGAGGCAATAATAAAACGGTTATTATTATATTTCCTTGTTCATGATAATTTTCTATTGTTCATGCTATAATTGTGTTATCTGGAAATCGTAATACATGTGTGAACACATAGACCATAACATGTCCCTAGTGAACCTCTAGTTGACTAGCTCGTTGATCAATAGATGGTTACGGTTTCCTGACCATGGACATTGGATGTCATTGATAACGGGATCACATCATTAGGAGAATGATGTGATGGACAAGACCCAATCCTAAGCATAGCACTAGATCGTGTAGTTCATTTGCTGAAGCTTTTCTAATGTCAAGTATCATTTCCTTAGACCATGAGATCGTGCAACTCCCGGATACCGTAGGAATGCTTTGGGTGTACCAAACGTCACAACGTAACTGGGTGGCTATAAAGGTGCACTACAGGTATCTCCGAAAGTGTCTGTTGGGTTGGCTCGGATCGAGACTGGGATTTGTCACTCCGTATGACGGAGAGGTATCTCTGGGCCAACTCGGTATTGCATCATCATAATGAGCTCAATGTGACTAAGTAGTTAGTCACGGGATCATGCATTACGGAACGAGTAAAGTGACTTGCCGGTAACGAGATTGAACGAGGTATTGGGATACCGACGATCGAATCTCGGGCAAGTAAAGTACCGATTGACAAAGGGAATTGTATACGGGATTGCTTGAATCCTCAACATCGTGGTTCATCCGATGAGATCATCATGGAACATGTGGGAGCCAACATGGGTATCCAGATCCCGCTGTTGGTTATTGGCTAGAGAGGTGTCTCGATCATGTCTGCATGATTCCCGAACCCGTAGGGTCTACACACTTAAGGTTCGATGACGCTAGGGTTATAAGGAAGGTTTGTATGTGATTACTGAATGTTGTTCGGAGTCCCGAATGAGATCCCAGACGTCACGAGGAGTTCCGGAATGGTCCGGAGGTAAAGATTTATATATGGAAAGTCACCATACGGTCACCGGAAATATTCGGTGGTATACTGGTATTGTACCGGGACCACCGGAGGGGTTCCGGGGGTCCACCGGGAGGGTCCACCTGCCCCGGAGGGCCTTATGGGCTGTAGGTGGAAGGGAACCAGCCCTTAGTGGGCTGGGTTCCAACCCCCCTAAGGCCCATGCGCCTAGGGTTTGGGGGAAACCCTAAAGGGGGGCGCCCCCCCCCCCCTTGCTTGGGGGGCAAGCCACCTTCCCCTTGGCCGCCGCCCCCCCTCTAGATCCCATCTAGAGGGGCCGGCCCCCTTCCCCCTTCTCCCTATATATAATGGACAGGTGGGAGGGCAGCCATACCTTTCCCAAGGCGCAGCCCCTCCCCTCCCCAACACCTCTCCTCCTCCGCGTGTGCTTGGCGAAGCCCTGCCGGAGAACTGTCACTCCACCACCACCACGCCGTCGTGCTGCTGTTGGAGCCTTCTTCCTCAACCTCTCCCTCCTCCTTGCTGGATCAAGGCGTGGGAGACGTCACCGTTCCGTACGTGTGTTGAACGCGGAGGTGTCGTCCGTTCAGCGCTTGGATCATCGGTGATTTGGATCACGACGAGTACGACTCCATCAACCTCGTTCTCTAGAACGCTTCCGCTCGCGATCTACAAGGGTATGTAGATGCACTCCTCCCCTCTCATTGCTAGTAAACTCCATAGATTGATCTTGGTGATGTGTAGAAAAATTTTAATTTCTGCTACGATCCCCAACACATACCAAGTACCCGTCACAAACTCTTATCTCCCGCATTACATTATTTGCCATCTGCCTCTCGTTTTCCTCTCCCCCACTTCACCCTTGCTGTTTTACTCGCCCTCTCTTTTCCGTTCGCCTCTTTACTGCTCGCTTCGTCATTATGGCTAGTCCTTTATCTACTCCTTTATCTCCCGAGAATGAAGTTCTTAATTTTAAACAAAGGGAGGGAGAAAATCTAAAAGATGCTTGGTACAGAATTTGCAATGCGCAAAATAGATCTACTAGGAAGCAATCTACTTCCGTTCTTCTTCATAATTTTTATGTAGGCATCACTCCTTGGAATAGATACATTCTTGATACCATTACCGAAGGAAATTTCTTGGCTAGCCATACTTTCGATTCTTATAATGCTATGATAGATTTGTTTGGCCCACCACCTCTTTTGGTTAATGGAACTATGTTAACTTTGGAGCATGTGATGCAAAGACTTGAAATTATTGAAAATAAAATTGCTACCGTAGAGTTAATTGAAAACTTGGATAAAAAGATCCACAACCAAATTACCCAATATGGATCTAAGGTAGGAGTCACTTTGAATTTTTTTAAAGAGAAGGAACCCATGGTTAATGAAAGAATAAATCAAGATTCCACTAGAATCGATAAACTTGAGGGTATCATTACCAACTTGGGAACCACTTTTTCTTCCGTAAAAAACACTTCAAATCCTCCTACCAAAATTGCCAAGCTTATGTATGTTCCTAAAAATAAGGGTGAATCTTCCAATAAAGAAACTGCGGATCTCAAATCAATAAGTGTTCATCCCAATCTTTTTGCTATCATTAAGGAACCATTTGCTACAAATGACTTTTTTAGATTTCGTGCCTAGAAGTTTGATAATTAATAAAAAGGAAGAAACTCCTAATGGTTATAAGTGTCTTATTGAAGAATTCCCTACTAAAGATGGCAATACCTAGATCTATCCTTGCTTTTATGCCAAGCTAGGGGCGTTAAACGATAGCGCTTGTTGGGAGGCAACCCAATTTTATTTTAGTTTTTGCTTTTTGTTTCTGTTTAGGAATAAATCTTTGATCTAGCCTCTGGTTAGATTAGTTTTTATGTTTTAATTAGTGTTTGTGCCAAGTTAAACCTATAGGATCTTCTTGGATGATAGTTATTTGATCTTGCGGTAAATTCCAGAAACTTTTTGTTCACGAAAACAATTGTTAAAAATTACAAGAACGTGATATAATATTGATTCCAATTGCAGCAGATCAATAAACAAATTATTTAGGTCTTCCTAGTTTGGCTGAAGTTTTAGAGTTCCAGAAGTTTTCGTTAGTTACAGATTACTACAGACTGTTCTGTTTTTGACAGATTCTGTTTTTCGTGTGTTGTTTGCTTATTTTGATGAATCTATGGCTAATAAAATAGTTTATAAACCATAGAGAAGTTGGAATACAGTAGGTTTAACACCCATATAAATAAAGAATGAGTTCATTACAGTACCTTGAAGTGGTGTTTTGTTTTCTTTCGCTAACGGAGCTCATGAGATTTTCTGTTAAGTTTTGTGTTGTGAAGTTTTCAAGTTTTGGGTAAAAGATTTGATGGATTATGGAACAAGGAGTGGCAAGAGCCTAAGCTTGGGGATGCCCATGGCACCCCAAGATAATCTAAGGACACCAAAAAGCCAAAGCTTGGGGATGCCCCGGAAGGCATCCCCTCTTTCGTCTACTTCCATCGGTAACTTTACTTGGAGCTATATTTTTATTCACCACATGATATGTGTTTTGCTTGGAGCGTCTTGTATTATTTGATTCTTTATTTGTTAGTTTGCCACAATCATCTTTGCTGTACACACCTTTTCAGAGAGACACACATGATTCGGAATTTGATAGAATACTCTATGTGCTTCACTTATATCTTTTGAGCTATATAGTTTTTGCTCTAGTGCTTCACTTATATCTTTTAGAGCACGATGGTGGATTTGTTTTATAGAAACTATTGTTCTCTCATGCTTCACTTAGATTATTTTGAGAGTCCTACAAAATAGTGTGGTAATTTGCTTTAATTATGATAGGCATTCAAGATTAGTAAAGAAAACTTTTCTTATGAGTGTGTTGAATACTATGAGAAGTTTGATGCTTGATAACTGTTTTGAGATATGAAGATGGTGATATTAGAGTCATGCTAGTTGAGTAGTTTTGAATTTGAGAATACTTGTGTTAAAGTTTGTGATTCCCGTAGCATGCACGTATGGTGAACCGTTATGTGATGAAGTCAGAGCATGATTTATTTATTGAGTGTCTTCCTTATGAGTGGCGGTCGGGGACGAGCGATGGTCTTTTCCTACCAATCTATCCCCCTAGGAGCATGCGCATAATACTTTGTTTTGATAACTTGTACATTTTTACAATAAATATATGAGTTCTTTATGACTAATGTTGAGTCCATGGATTATACGCACTCTCTTCCTTCCACCATTGCTAGCCTCTCTAATACCGCGCACTTTTCGCCGGTATCATACACCCACCATATACCTTCCTCAAAACAGCCACCATACCTACCTATCACGGCATTTCCATAGCCATTCCGAGATATATTGCCATGCAACTTACCACCGTTCCGTTTACTATGACACGCTCCATCATTGTCATATTGCTTTGCATGATCATGTAGTTGACATCGTATTTGTGGCAAAGCCACCGTTCGTAATTCTTTCATACATGTCACTCTTGATTCATTGCATATCCCGGTACACCGCCGGAGGCATTCACATAGAGTCATATTTTGTTCTAAGTATTGAGTTGTAATTGTTGAGTTGCAAGTAAATAAAAGTGTGATGATCATCATTTTTAGAGCCTTGTCCCAAGTGAGGAAAGGATGATGGAGACTATGATTCCCCCACAAGTCGGGATGAGACTCCGGACGAAAAAAATTATAATAATAATAATAATAAGAGGCCATAAAAATAGAGAGAAAAGGCCCAAATAAAAAAATGAGAGAAAAAGAGAGAAGGGACAATGTTACTATCCTTTTACCACACTTGTGCTTCAAAGTAGCACCATGATCTTTATGATAGAGAGTCTCCTATGATGTCACTTTCATATACTAGTCGGAATTTTTCATTATAGAACTTGGCTTGTATATTCCAATGATGGGCTTCCTCAAAATGCCCTAGGTCTTCGTGAGCAAGCGAGTTGGATGCACACCCACTTAGTTTATTTTGTTGAGCTTTCATATACTTATAGCTCTAGTGCATCCGTTGCATGGCAATCCCTACTCACTCACATTGATATCTATTAATGGGCATCTCCATAGCCCGTTGATACGCCTAGTTGATGTGAGACTATCTTCTCCCCTTTTGTCATCTCCACAACCACCATTCTATTCCACATATAGTGCTATATCCATGGCTCACGCTCATGTATTGCGTGAAGATTGAAAAAGTTTGAGAACACCAAAAGTATGAAACAATTTCTTGGCTTGTCATCGGGGTTGTGCATGATTTAAATACTTTGTGTGGTGAAGATAGAGCATAGCCAGACTATATGATTTTGTAGGGATAACTTTCTTTGGCCATGTTATTTTGAGAAGACATAATTGCTTAGTTAGTATGCTTGAAGTATTATTATTTTTATGTCAATATTAAACTTTTATCTTGAATCTTTCGGATCCGAATATTCATACCACAATTAAGAGAATTACATTGAAAATTATGCCAAGTAGCCTTCCGCATCAAAAATTCTGTTTTTATATTTACCTACTCGAGGACGAGCAGGAATTAAGCTTGGGGATGCTTGATACATCTCCAACGTATCTATAATTTTTGATTGCTTCATGCTATAATATATTCTTTTTTGGATGATTAATGGGCTTTATTATACACTTTTATATTATTTTTGGGACTAACCAATTAACCGGAGGCCCAGCCCAAATTGCTGTTTTTTTGCCTATTTCAGAGTTTCGCAGAAAAAGAATATCAAACGGAGTCCAAACGGAATGAAACCTTCGGGAACGTGATTTTCGGAACAAACGTGATCCAGAGGACTTGGACCCTACGTCAAGAAAGCAACCAGGAGGGCACGAGGTAGGGGGGCGCGCCTACCCCCTAGGCGCGCCCCCCACCCTCGTGGGTCCCATGTTGCTCCACCGACGTACTTCTTCCTCCTATATATACCTACATACCCCCAAACCAACAGAAGCATCCACGAAAACCTAATTCCACCACCGCAACCTTCTGTACCCGTGAGATCCCATCTTGGGGCCTTTTCCGGCGTCCTGCCGGAGGGGGCATTGATTACGGAGGGCTTCTACATCAACACCATAGCCTCTCCGATGATGTGTGAGTAGTTTACCTCAGACCTTCGGGTCCATAGTTATTAGCTAGATGGCTTCTTCTCTCTCTTTGGATCTCAATACAAAGTTCTCCACGATTCTGGTGGAGATCTATTCGATGTAATCTTCTTTTGTGGTGTGTTTGTTGAGACCGATGAATTGTGGGTTTATGATCAAGTTTATCTATGAACAATATTTGAATCTTCTCTGAATTCTTTTATGTATGATTGGTTATCTTTGCAAGTCTCTTCGAATTATCAGTTTGGTTTGGCCTACTAGATTGATCTTTCTTGCAATGGGAGAAGTGCTTAGCTTTGGGTTCAATCTTGCGGTGTCCTTTCCCAGTGACAGCAGGGGCAGCAAGGCACATATTGTATTGTTTCCATCGAGGATAACAAGATGGGGTTTATATCATATTGCATGAGTTTATCCCTCTACATCATGTCATCTTACTTGAAGCGTTACTCTGTTCTTATGGACTTAATACTCTAGATGCATGCTGGATAGCGGTCGATGTGTGGAGTAATAGTAGTAGATGCAGGCAGGAGTCGGTCTACTTGTCACGGACGTGATGCCTATATACATGATCATACCTAGATATTCTCATAACTATACTCAATTCTATCAATTGCTCAACGGTAATTTGTTCACCCACCGTAATACTTATGCTCTCGGGAGAAGCCACTAGTGAAACCTATGGCCCCCGGGTCTATTTTCCATCATATTAATCTTCCAACACTTAGCTATTTTTATTGACTTTTATTTTACTTTGCATCTTTATTATAAAAATACCAAAAATATTATCTTATCATATCTATCAGATCTCACTTTCGTAAGTGACCGTGATGGGATTGACAACCCCTTTATTGCGTTGGTTGCGAGGTTTTTATTTGTTTGTGTAGGTGCGAGGGACTCGTGCGTGGCCTCCTACTGGATTGATACCTTGGTTCTCAAAAACTGAGGGAAATACTTACGCTGCTTTACTGCATCACCCTTTCCTCTTCAAGGGAAAACCAGCGCAGTGCTCAAGAGGTAGCAAATGCCGTCGCGGAAAGGGGTTAAAAATCGTTTGTATAGCACCGACATGTACTAGTGTGTGCTTTGTGAAAGTCCAATTAAGCATCTTGATCTATCTCTGTAGATCTTGATGCCCAATATATAAGTAACTTCACCGAGGTCTTTCATTGAAAAATTCTTATTCAAGTATCCTTTTATGCTATCCAGAAATTCTATATGATTTCCAATCAACAATATGTCATCCACATATAATATTAGAAATGCTACATAGCTCCCACTCACTTTCTTGTAAATACAGACTTCTTCAAAAGTCTGTATAAAACCATATGCTTTGATCACACTATCAAAGCGTATATTCCAACTCCGAGAGGCTTGCACCAGTCCATAAATGGATTGCTGGAGCTTGCACACTTTGTTAGCACCTTTAGGATCAACAAAACCTTCTGGTTGCATCATATACAACTCTTCTTTAAGAAATACATTAAGGAATGCAGTTTTGACATCCATTTGCCAAATTTCATAATAATAAAATGCGGCAATTGCTAACATGATTCGGACGGACTTAAGCATCGCTATGGGTGAGAAGGTCTCATTGTAGTCAACTCCTTGAACTTGTCGAAAACCTTTCGCAACAAGTCGAGCTTTGTAGACAATAACATTACCATCAATGTCAGTCTTCTTTTTGAAGATCCATTTATTCTCTATGGCTTGCCGATCATCGGGCAAGTCAACCAAAGTCCATACTTTGTTCTCATACATGGATCCCATCTCAGATTTCATGGCCTCAAGCTATTTCGCGAAATCTGGTCTCATCATTGCTTCCTCATAGTTCGTAGGTTCATCATGGTCTAGTAACATGACTTCCAGAACAGGATTACCGTACCATTCTGGTGCGGAACGTACTCTGGTTGACCTACGAGGTTCGGTAGTAACTTGATCTGAAATTTCATGATCATCATCATTAGCTTCCTTACTAATTGGTATAGGCATCACTGGAACTAATTTATGTGATGAACCACTTTCCAATTCGAGAGAAGGTACAACTACCTCATAAAGTTCTACTTTCCTCTCACTCACTTCTTTCGAGAGAAACTCCTTCTCTAGAAATGATCCATTTGTAGCAACAAATATCTTGCCTTCGACTCTGTGATAGAAGGTGTACCCAACAGTTTCTTTTGGGTATCCTATGAAGACACACTTCTCCGATTTGGGTTCGAGCTTATCAGGCTGAAGTTTTTTCACATAAGCATCGTAACCCCAAACTTTAAGAAATGACAGCTTAGGTTTCTTGCTAAACCACAGTTCATATGGTGTCGTCTCAACGGATTTAGATGGTGCCCTATTTAATGTGAATGCAGCCGTCTCTAAAGCATAACCACAAAACGATAATGGTAAATCGGTAAGAGACATCATAGATGGCACCATATCTAATAAAGTACAATTACGACGTTCGGACACACCATTACGCTGTGGTGTTCGAGGTGGCGTGAGTTGCGAAACTATTCCACATTGTTTTAAATGAAGACCAAACACGTAACTCAAATATTAGCCTCCGCGATCAGATCGTAGAAATTTTATTTTCTTATTACGATGATTTCCCACTTCACTCTGAAATTCTTTGAAATTTTTGAATGTTTCAGACTTATGTTTCATCAAGTAGATATACCCATATCTGCTGAAATCATGTGTGAAGGTCAGAAAATAACGATACCCGCCGCGAGCCTCAACACTCATCGGACCGCATACATCAGTATGTATTATTTCCAATAAGCCAGTGGCTCGCTCCATTGTTCCGGAGAACGGAGTCTTAGTCATCTTGCCCATGAGGCATGGTTCGCAAGCATCAAGTGATTGATAATCAAGTGATTGATAATCAAGTGATTGATAATCAAGTGATTCCAAAAGCCCATTCATGGAGTTTCTGTGCGCTTTACACCAATATGACCTAAACGGCAGTGCCACAAATAAGTTGCACTATCATTATTAACTTTGCGTCTTTTGGCATCAATATTATGAATATGTGTATCACTATGATCGAGATTCAACAAAAATAGACCACTCATCAAGGATGCATGACCATAAAAGATATTATTCATATAAATAGAACAACCATTATTCTCTAATTTAAATGAATAACCGTCACGCATCAAACAAGATTCAGTATAATGTTCATGCTCAACGCTGGCGCCAAATAACAATTATTCAGGTCTAAAACTAATCCCGAAGGTAGATGTAGAGGTAGCGTGCCGACGGCGATCACATTGACTTTGGAACAATTTCCCACGCGCATCATCACCTCGTTCTTAGCCAATATTTGTTTAATACATAGCCCCTGTTTCGAGTTGCAAATATGAGCAACAGAACAAGTATCAAATACCCAGGCGCTACTACGAGCATTAGTAAGGTACACATCAATAACATGTATATCAAATATACCTTTCACTTTGCCATCCTTCTTATCCGCCAAATACTTGGGGCAGTTCCGCTTCTAGTGACCAGTCCCTTTGCTTTAGAAGCACTCAGTTTAAGGCTTAGGTCCAGACTTGGACTTCTTCCCAGGAGCAGCAACTTGCTTGCTATTCTTCTTGAAGTTCCCCTTCTTCCCTTTGCCCTTTTTCTTGAAACTAGTGGTCTTGTTAACCATAAACACTTGATGCTCCTTCTTGATTTCTACCTCTGCAGCCTTTAGCATTGCGAAGAGCTCGGGAATCGTCTTGTTCATCCCTTGCATATTATAGTTCATCACGAAGCCTTTATAGCTTGGCGGCAGTGATTGAAGAACTCTGTCAATGACACTGTCATCAGGAAGATTAACTCCCAGCTGAGTCAAGTGGTTATGGTACCCAGACATTCTGAGTATGTGTTCATTGACAGAACTATTCTCCTCCATCTTGCAGCTGTAGAACTTGTTGGAGACTTCATATCTCTCAACTCGGGCATTTGCTTGAAATATTAACTTCAACTCCTGGAACATCTCATATGCTCCATGACGTTCAAAACATCTTTGAATTCCTGATTCTAAGCCGTAAAGCATGGCACACTGAACTATCGAGTAGTCATCACATATAGCTTGCCAGACATTCATAACGTCCGGAGTTGCCCCTGCAGCCCTCCTTGCACCTAGCAGTGCTTAAAGGACGTAATTCTTCTGTGCGGCAATGAGGATAATCCTCAAGTTACGGACCCAGTCCGTGTAGTTGCCACCATCATATTTCAACTTAGCTTTTTCTAGGAACGCATTAAAAATCAAGGAAACGGTAGCACGGGCCATTGATCTACAACAACATAGATATGCAAAAACTATCAGGACTAAGTTCATGATAAATTTAAGTTCAATTAATCATATTATTAAAGAACTCCCACTTAGATAGACATCCCTCGAGTCATCTAAATGATCACGTGATCCATATCAACTAAACCATGTCTGATCATCACGTGAGATGGAGTAGTTTTCAATGGTGAACATCTCTATGCCGATCATATCTACTATATGATTCACGTTCGACCTTTCGGTCTCAGTGTTCCGAGGCCATGTCTGTACATTCTAGGCTCGTCAAGTTTAACCCGAGTATTCTGCACGTTCAAAATTGTCTTGCACCCGTTGTATGTGAACGTAGAGCTTATCACACCCGATCATCACGTGGTGTCTCGGCACAACGAACTGTCGCAACGGTGCATACTCAGGGAGAACACTTATACCTTGAAATTTAGTGAGGGATCATCTTATAATGCTACCGCCGTACTAAGAAAAAATAAGATGCATAAAAGATAAACATCACATGCAATCAAAATATGTGACATGATATGGCCATCATCATCTTATGCCTTTGATCTCCATCTCCAAAGCACCGTCATGATCTCCATCGTCACCGGCTTGACACCTTGATCTCCATCATAGCGCCGTTGTCGTCTCGCCAACCATTGCTTCTACAACTATCGCTACCGCATAGTGATAAAGTAAAGCAATTACATGGCGATTGCATTTCATACAATAGAGTGACAACCATAAGGCTCCTGCCAGTTGCCGATAACTTTTACAAAACATGATCATCTCATACAATAACATATATCTCATCATGTCTTGACCATATCACATCACGACATGCCCTACAAAAACAAGTTAGACATTCTCTACTTTGTTGTTGCAAGTTTTACGTGGCTGTACAGGCTTCTAGTAAGAACCGTTCTTACCTACGCATCAAAACCACAACGATTTTCGTCAAGTGTGCTGTTTTAACCTTCAACAAGGACCGGCCGTAGTCAAATTCGATTCAACTAAAGTTGGAGAAATAGACACCCGCCAGCCACCTTTATGCAAAACAAGTTGCACGTCTGTCGGTGGAACCGGTCTCATGAACGTGGTAATGTAAGGTTGGTCCGGGCCGCTTCATCCAACAATACCGCCGAGTCGAAATAAGACGTCGGTGGTAAGTAGTATGACTATGATCGCCCACAAATCTTTGTGTTCTACTCGTGCACATCATCTATGCATAAAACTGGCTCTGATACCACTGTTGGTGAACGTAGCATGCAATTTCAAAATTTTCCTACGATCACGCATGATCTATCTAGGAGATGCATAGCAACGAGAGGGGGAGAGTGTGTCCATGTACCCTCGTAGACCGAAAGCAAAAGCATTAGGTTAACGCGGTTGATGTAGTCGAACGTCTTCGCGATCCAACCGATCAAGTACCTAACGTACGACACCTCCGGGTTCAGCACACGTTCAGCTCGATGACGTCCCTCAAACTCTTGATCTAGCAAAGTGTCGAGGGAGAGTTTCGTCATCACGATGGCGTGGTGACTGTGATGGTGATGTGATCCGCGCAGTGCTTCGCTAAGCACTACGACAATATGACCGGAGGAGTAAACTGTGGAGGGGGGCACCGCACACGGCTAAGAAACAACTGTTGTGCTTTGGGGTGCCTCCCTGCCCCCGTATATAAAGGAGGAGGGGAAGAGGCCAACCCTAGGGGCGCGCCCAGGTGGGGGGAAACCGACTAGGACTCCCAATCCTAGTCGCCCTCCCCCTTTCCTTCCTTTCGGAGGGGGGAAAGGGAAGTAGAGGGAGAGGGAGAGGAAGAAGGAAAGGGGGCCGCACCCCCTCCCTCTTGTCCAATTCGGACTCCCTTGGGGGCGCCACCCCTTGCGGGCTCCCTTCTCTCTCCCCTATGGCCCATGTAGGCCCAATACTTCCCCGGGGGGTTCCGGTAACCCCTCGGTACTCTGATAAATATCCGAAATGTCCCGAAACCATTCTGGTGTCCGGATGCCATCGTCCAATATTTCAATATTTATTTCGAGACTCCTCGTCATGTCCGTGATCTCATCCGGGACTCCGAACAATCTTCGGTCACCAAAACACATAACTCATAATACAAATTGTCATAGAACGTTAAGCGTGCCGACCCTACGGGTTCGAGAACTATGTAGACATGACCGAGACACATCTCCGATCAATAACCAACAACGGAACCTGGATGCTCATATTGGTTCCTACATATTCTACGAAGATCTTTATCGGTCAAACCGCAATGACAACATACATCATTCCCTTTGTCATCGGTATGTTACTTGCCCGAGATTCGATCGTCGGTATCCTCATACCTAGTTCAATCTCGTCACCGGCAAGTCTCTTTACTCGTTTCGTAATGCATCATCCCGCAACTAACGCATTAGTCACATTGCTTGCAAGGCTTATCGTGATGTGCATTACCGAGAGGGCCCAGAGATACCTCTCCGATACTCGGAGTGAAAAATCCTAATCTCGATCTATGCCAACCCAACAAACACCTTCGGAGACACCTGTAGAGCATCTTTATAATCACCCAGTTACGTTGTGACGTTTGATAGCACACAAGGTGTTCCTCCGGTATTCGGGAGTTGCATAATCTCATAGTCAATGGAATATGTATTAGTCATGAAGAAAGCAATAGCAATAAAACTTAACGATCATTATGCTAAGCTAATGGATGGGTCTTGTCCACCACATCATTCTCTAATGATGTGATCCCGTTCATCAAATGACAACACATGTCTATGGTTAGGAAACTTAACCATCTTTGATTAACGAGCTAGTCAAGTAGAGGCATACTAGGGACACTTTGTTTGTCTATGTATTCACACATGTATCAAGTTTCCGGTTAATATAATTCTAGCATGAATAATAAAAATTTATCATGATATAAAGAAATATAAATAACAACTTTATTATTGCCTCTAGGGCATATTTCCTTCAATAATCACAACTAAACACAAGGGTTACCCGTTGCGAGCGTGGGTTTTCATAACCTTGTTGTGCAAAAATGGGAAGCAAATAGAGCTCTTGCACATTTTTGTTAATCCATGGACTAAATATATGCATGTAGACACATGATCCGCACGCCTCGATCGGAAATGATGCGATAAGATACTGAAATCATTTTTTCAGAACTTTATACCCTAAAGTAAACGAATACTTGTTCCTATGATATTCATGTTTTCAAGTTGCTAAAGAAATACATTGTTGATGTATATGCACCAAAAGAAATAAAAAGCTGATTATATCTTAGGGATTAAGTTGTTCTTGGCCATATGGTACGACCATATCTTTACACAAAATTCTAGTGTCCTCGGCCGCCATAAGGGACCAATCTTTATGGATTTTATAATTTGAATTAGGTTTTTTACCTGGACGTGCAAAATTACATCGCACACGGTTATGTACATTGAGTGTGCCCGATGGATAGAAAGCGCACACACATACTGCGGTGAATCGAACCGTGTGCGATGCACCTATCGTCGCACTTGGTACCACACAACAAATTGTGTGCGACGAGAACCTAGAACAACACACTTTAATCATTTTGAACCATGTGTGATAACACCTCATCCCACACATGAGCTTCAAATCAACCGTGTCCGATGCTAAAAGCAATGTCACTCATAAACTAGAAGGCCATTGTGTGCAATGGCATGATCCATCGCACATATTTATCCAAATAAATCGTGTGCGATGGTTCAAACAATCACACACATTTACAGTTTCTCAAATCGTGTGCGATATGGCCAAAATCGCAAATGTTTCTCCTTCCAGGACTGTCAGCGATTGGCTGACAATTATACACATTTTCTTTGCCAAAAATGTATGCCATATATTTGTCTAAATGCAAAGAAATTTTGGATTGTTTCTGATGGTTTGCACATGTTTCATTATAAAAAAATTGTGTGCGATGGACCGCCCCATCACACATGTTTCTTCGATCGTGGGTGAGACCCTTCCCCAATTACACATCCACATGCGTTGATGGTTCAACTGTCCGTGTGTGATGTGGGTTTTTGATATGATGACCCTTTTTTGCGAAATAACACTTGTATTACTCAAGAAGTTTAAGGATTACAATCTCGTCCAACAATATTCAGGACTTCCTCTGGACCAGAGCTCAGCCAGACAGCAGTCCGGCCTTGCAGCCTACCAAAGTTGGCCATGAAATGGCTAGCATTATTAGCACTGCGACGAATATGAGTAATACAAGTATCACGTTCCCCCATACTAATTTTGATCTCTCTAATCAAAAACGAATATTTAGACATGTTGCTCTGATCACTCTTTACCATTGTAACGGCTTCCAAAGAATCTGATTCAATATCTATTGGTGAGTTGCTCCATTGCAGAGCAAGGGATAGACCTTCCTTTAGTGCCAAAATTGTTGCTTCTAAAGCATCCTCACAAGTGAAAAGATACCGGCAGGAGCTGAAGATAATAGACCCTGCATGATCACGAAGAATCATACCTACCCCAGCAGTACCCTTGGCCACCGAACCATCAGTATTTAATTTGACTCTCCCAGGTTCCGGTGGAAACCAAGGACATGATGGGGTTACTCCAATATTTTTGCATGCTGCCATATGAGGAAAGTGAGAGTGGGATACCATTTTTCCTTTGATATCAGCGATGGGGGCAAGCTCCAGCGCATGTAGTGAGTTCACATAGCTACACAGGAACCGAACTGAAACCTCAACTGGTGGCGCAGGTTTCGCATGCACAACCTCATTTCTAACATGCCAAATCCTCCACAACAAAATCAGTAGCCGGACTCGTGATGGTTCGTCAGCATCGCACACCAAGTTCAGGAACCATTCGTGACACGGCTGGATACTGGAGAGCGTGGGCAGTACCCACTCGACCTCCATAGCGCGCCACAAATTCCTTGCATTAGTGCATGCACAGAATACATGAAAGCTGTCCTCGTCCTCCATACCACAAACTAGACACGTTTTGAAAACCTCAAGTGACCTTTTATGTTTATTGCACCATGTGGCCAGTGAGTCCGATGCAAGTCTGCATGCAAATGTTAAAACCTTTGGAGGGGCGCGACAGGACCAGATCGCCTTCCACCCATCACGCTCGTCGGGGCTAGAGCTAGAAGAGGCAATCAGCGGCCCAGCCAGATCCTCTACAGCGAGTCTGTAAGCACTACGAACGGTGAAGATACCGTTTTTTCCGGTGCCCAAGCAATGAAATCTTCCCCTAGCATAGGGGATGGCGTGATCTTGCAAATCTCAATTACGTCAACCAGCATAAAGTACTGTTGGATTCGGCCTAAGTCCCATGTACCATAGTAATCAAGCAGCTCAGAGACCCACCTGAAGCGGCATATTCCTTTGGGAGAAATCAAACCACCAGTAGCTCCACGGACAATCCATCTATCCCGCCATATCCGAACCTTTTCGCCATTGGCAATCCTCCAAACAAGACCCTTTTTCAGCAACTCCAAGCCGTAGCAAATAGCCTGCCAAGAGGGCAAGGGATTACCTAAAAAAATGTGTCTTCAAAGCGACCATTTGGAAACTATTTTGCTTTCAACACCCTTGCACAGAAACTATCAGGGAACATCAAAATGCGCGAGGCGTGCCTAGCCAACAAAGCCTGATTGAAGCTTCTGAAATCCCGAAAACCAAGTCCACCTTGTTTCTTGGACCTTATCATATTGTGCCAAGCTACCCAATGAGTTTTCCGTTTACCTTTTTCGGCCCCCCAATAGTAATTTCTCACCAAGCGGTTCAGATCGTCACAAACTTCGAGAGGGAGCTTATAAACACTCATAATGTAGGTAGGGATAGACTGTGCAGTAGCTTTAATGAGAACTTCCTTCCCGACTTGGGTAGGGTGCCCATCATACGAGAAGAGACGCTTGGTCAACTTCACCTGTAAATTCTGAAATTTACCCTTCGACATCCTTCCATCCCGTGTAGGCAACCCCAAGTATTTCTCCTCAAAACCTGAAGTGGTGACACCCAAAACACCTTTAATATCAGTAATTGTAGTGGCAGGGCAAGAGCTACCAAATAATATTGAGCTCTTAGTAGGGTTCAACAATTGTCTTTTAGCCTTTTCATACACATTCAGAACATTCTTCACATAAAGAGCCTCTTGGCTACAAGCTTTGAAGAACAACAACGTGTCATCAACAAAAAGAAGATGTGAAACACCCGGAGCACGTCTAGTCAATTTCAAAGGTGATATATCTCCAGAAACAATACCCTTGTTAATAAGGGTAGAGAGACCGCCAGCAACGAACAAAAATAAGTATGGGGATAAAGGATCACCTTCTCGTAGCCCACACGACGGTGCAAACGAATCCAAGATGGCTCCATTAAATTTTACGGAATATCTCACCGAGGTAACACAAGACATTATCCAATCCACCCATTAGTGAGCAAAGCCAAGCTTTTGCATCATTTGCTTAAGGTAATTCCAATCAACCCTATCATAAGCTTTAGAGAGATCCAGTTTATATGCACAAAAGCTCTTTGTGGGGTCCTTCTCCTGTTTGATGTGATGAATGCATTCAAAAGCAACCAAAGAATATCTGTAATCATCCGCCCTGGAATGAAGGCACTCTGTGTGGGAGAAATGATGTCATCCAGGACAGGACGTAAACAGTTGACCAAGCATTTTGAGACAACTTTGTAAATTACATTACACAAACTAATGGGCCTGAAATCAGTTATCTTGACAGGGTTTGGGATCTTTGGGATCAAGACAATCACTGTATCATTTACCTCTGGGGGCATAATACCAGTGCGGAAGAATATTTTCACAGCTGTAATAACACCGTCTCTCAAAATATCCCAGTTGCGTTGAAAGAAACGAGCTGGAAACCCGTCGGGTCCCAGGGCCTTCAAGGGGCCAATCTGAAACAAAGCGTCGGAGATCTCCTTCTCTGAGAAAACAGTACACAGTCTCGCGTTAGTTTCTGCATCAATAACTGGGGTGATTAAATCAATAATCGGCGAGGCATCCAGGTTGCTTTTTGCCGAGAAAATGTCCTGAAAATATGATGTGGCTGCATGCTCCATAGTTTGTTTTACAGTATGGACAGTACCATTCAGGTCCTCAATTTTCTTTATCCTGTTTTTCCTAGCCCTCCAAACTGATTTTGCGTGAAAAAAATTTGCATTACGATCACCGTCCTTTAGCCATGTGATTCTTGACCGTTGCATCCACATTAACTCCTCTCTGTACAGAAGTTCATTCATACGGTCAGTGGCTTTGCGAATTTCACACCTGTCAGCGTTCATGAGCATAAGCTCCTCAAGTTGGGTTCGGGATTTTTCAATGTCTCAGGCCACATTACCAAATTTATCTTTACTCCAGGAACACAGTTTCATCATAGTTCCTCTAAGAGCAGCATGTACATCCCCCAATGTGCCTTTCTGACCTGCTTCTTTCCAAGCATCTGCGATGATCTCTTGAATGGCTGGTTTCCTCTCCCACATCACTTCGTACTGCCTCATCCTTGGCTTCGTCGGTTGATCCATCATAAGACCCGCCGATACATGCACAGGGACATGGTCTGAACATGGGGATATTAGGTGCCTAACCATAGTATCATCAAACATGTTACGCCATGCCGGGGTGGCTACGGCTGTGTCCAGCCTCACCTTCACATTTGCATTACCACTTCGCATATTGTCATATGTGTACGACACACCACTGAACCCGATGTCTGACAATGCACAAGTTTCAAGCATGTCTCGGAACGCCTGCATTTGGGACTGCTGCCTCGGCGTGTTAGAGAAGTGTTCAAAGTCCCACATACACTCGTTAAAGTCTCCGACAACCAGCTGCTACCTCTTGAGCATTGCGTTGGTTTTCCCTTGAAGAGGAAAGGGTGATGCAGCAAAGTAGCGTAAGTATTTCCCTCAGTTTTTGAGAACCAAGGTATCAATCCAGTAGGAGGCTATGCACGAGTCCCTCGCACCTACACAAACAAATAAATCATCGCAACCAACGCGATAAGGGGTTGTCAATCCCTACACGGTCACTTACGAGAGTGAGATCTGATAGATATGATAAGATAATATTTTTGGTATTTTTATGATAAAGATGCAAAGTAAAATAAAAGCAAAATAAAAAGCAACGGAAATAACTAAGTGTTGGAAGATTAATATGATGGAATATAGACCCGAGGGCCATAGGTTTCACTAGTGGCTTCTCTCAAGAGCATAAGTATTTTACGGTGGGTGAAGAAATTACTGTTGAGCAATTGACAGAATTGAGCATAGTTATGAGAATATCTAGGTATGATAATGTATATAGGCATCACGTCTGAGACAAGTAGACCGACTCCTGCCTGCATCTACTACTATTACTCCACACATCGACCGCTATCCAGCATGCATCTAGAGTATTAAGTTCATAAGAGCAGAGTAACGCCTTAAGCAAGATGACATGATGTAGAGGGATAAATTCATGCAATATGATAAACCCCATCTTGTTATCCTCGATGGCAACAATACAATACGTGCCTTGCTGCCCCTACTGTCACTGGGAAGGGACACCGCAAGATTGAACCCAAAGCTAAGCACTTCTCCCATTGCAAGAAAGATCAATCTAGTAGGCCAAACCAAACTGATAATTCGAAGAGACTTGCAAAGATAATCAATCATACATAAAAGAATTCAGAAGATTCAAATATTGTTCATAGATAAACTTGGTCATAAACCCACAATTCATCGGTCTCAACAAACACACCGCAAAAGAAGATTACATCGCATAGATCTCCACAAGAGAGGGGACAACATTGTATTGAGATCCAAAAAGAGAGAAGAAGCCATCTAGCTAATAACTATGGACCCGAAGGTCTGAGGTAAACTACTCACACTTCATCGGAGAGGCTATGGTGTTGATGTAGAAGCCCTCCGTGATCGATGCCCCTTCCGGCGGAGCTCCGGAACAGGCCCCAAGATGGGATCTCGTGGGTACAGAAGGTTGCGGCGGTGGAATTAGGTTTTTGGCTCCGTTTCTGATTGTTTGGGGGTACGTAGGTATATATAGGAGGAAGGAGTACGTCGGTGGAGCAACATGGGGCCCACGAGGGTGGAGGGTGCGCCTGGGGGGTAGGCGCGCCCCCCTACCTCGTGGCTTCCTGGAAGCTTCCTTGACGTAGGGTCCAAGTCTCCTGGATCATGTTCGTTCTGAAAATCACGTTCCCGAAGGTTTCATTCCGTTTGGACTCCGTTTGATATTCTTTTTCTGCGATACTCTGAAATAGGCAAAAAAACAGCAATTCTGGGTTGGGCCTCCGGTTAATAGGTTAGTCCCAAAAATAATATAAAAGTGAATAATAAAGCCCAATCATGTCCAAAACAGAAGATAATATATCATGGAGCAATCAAAAATTATATATACGTTGGAGACGTATCACCAGCCACGGCAAATCGGACTTGGGGCATAAATTTTGCATCAATTCCCACATCAAGTGTCGGTCCTCAACTCTTGGTTCACCATAAACACACGTAAGTCTCCAAGGAGGTTCATCTGGTCCAGATTGCACGTGCGCATCAATGCAGCGCTCATTTGAAAACTGCACATTAACCAACAATGATTCATGCCAGAAGAGGGCAAGCCCTCCGCTATTCCCAATACTGTCCACTCCTTCGTAACCTTGCAAACCAAATCTAGCTCGATGTCTCTTCATTCTTACTGCTGATTGCCTTGTCTCACACAAAAAAACCAGCGTGGGGGAATGCGACTGAACCATAGTCGCCAAATCACGAACTGTCCGGGAGTTCCCCGCCCCCCGGCAGTTCCAACTTAGGAGAGTCATTTGTCCTGGCGGCGTTCCACTTGGGAACCCGCCATTGTGGACATATTTTTTGTTTTGTTTGGATTCTGATCAAGTCTTGATCTCTTTGGTTCTTGTTTTCCAGAAGGGCTGGGTGGCACACTTTGACCAGAATCAATCAAGAGTAGCTGACCTTTAGTATTGCTAGTTGGAGGGGAACCAGCCCCCTTCTCATGTCCTGCACCTCCCCTTTTTCTGCTCTGATCCAAGTCAACAGCAGCTCCTACATTATTGCTTTCATCCAGTTCCATATCCTTTCCATCTGCAGTTGCCGAGGCTGTAGCTTTCGGGGGATCTTCTTCAGTGCGTCTCCCCCGAGCAGCGTTACCCCAAGTTGCACGCAAATATTTGAAAAACATGGCCGACGCCGGATGCACTCCATCACCATGTTATGTATGCAAATGACCAATCATGCCACAAACGGCGCACCAATCTGGAAGCCGTTCATATTTAACCTTGAAAATTTGCCTCTTTCTTTTCCTGACCACCGAGACATGATTTTTCAATTTGTTCCTGACATCCAATATAATCCTTACTCGGTAGAAGTTTCCTGCAACATCTCTTCCTCTGTTATCCAGCGAGCAAAACTCACCAACTGTTCGTGCAAGGGACTGAACAAGGGGTTCAAATCCGTCTGGAAGGTCCTGAATTTGCATCCAAATCTTGAACTTGCATAGATCAATAGACGAAGGCTTTGTGAATCCGTCGTATGGCGCCATGAGTACAGGATTGCCCCGAAAGGACCAAGGGCCGCCCTCCATCACCTTGTCCCAATCGCCAAGGCATGAAAACTGCATCGTGTATAGTTTATCACCCAAAGATCTGAATTTGACATCTTGAGCAAGGTCCCATGTACTGCGCATGTTCTTGTAGAACCAGAAATCCCCAAACTCTTTAGATGTGTGTACTCTCCCGATTGCAAGCCATCGGATGGACTCCTTCACCGGCTCCGGGCATGCATCCTCATAGACGATATCAATCAAATCAGAGTCCTCAATCCCAAGTTGCCGCATCATCTGTTGCAGCTCCTCATCGCACGCCACCGATTCAGATTCTGTGGCCGCCATGGGAGGAAACCCTAGCTTTTGCAAAGCAGGGAGGAGGAAACTCCAGCCGCTTTAGACCCAGGATCCGCCCGCCAAGGCCGGGAAGTGCCGCGAGGGCACCCCTGGATCAGCCCGAGCGTGGGGACTGGGGGACGGCGGCGGAGGAAAGGCTCAACGTCGCGTCGCCGCAGACGAGAGAGGAGACCCTAACACGAGGGGAAAAAACTTTTCCTGGTGAGTAATCTTGTGAATCACTTTGATATGATGACCCAATCTGCAATAGTGGCAAACCAGCCTTTTCATTGTGCATCTGAGGCTGATCATATCGCGTTCAAACACTCTTAACTTCCTATATCTTAATGTCGTTGGCTCATGCAAATTTTCAAACTTTTACGAAATTTTTGTGCATGTTTGGTTTTGTACCGATTCTACACTTGAGGCATGATGGAACTCTGATGTGGGAACGACATAACTAAGGATGAGTACTTCATGGAGGTTTATTTTGACCTAAATGTTAATGATCTGACGTCAGCTCGGAGGTTTTTGAGCAAACGCGTTGCTCGGATGACAAATTCTGTTTTTAGAGCATGGCAAGTTTCACTAGTTCCCTTTGATGCAGCATGTCAATTTTTTTTCTGTGAGGATGGTGAATCCTGAATAAGTTTGAATTTTTTTAAACTAACAATTCTCCTTAGTTATGAGTAATTGTCATGTCAAATCCTCAAAAACGCATGACAATTAGTCTACTGCAGCATAGCAAATTCCTGACAATCTTTCTGCGCATCTACAACATGGCAAATCTTTATACAATTACATGGCAAATGTATTTGTTTTAGCATGGCAATTATTAGTCGTTCGTCGGGGGTGGTTTTTGGAGGGAACACTGTCAGATCGTGACATTCGGTCGGGTGACCCCATGAGAGAGCGCCACTACAATATTGGTGCCCTATTTTTAACTCTCGGTTTCTCTGAATTTTCGTAACTCTTGTTTATTTCAGTTTTTTGATATGCTATACTCTAAATTTGTTTAATCAATCAAATCTGATCTAAAGAAAAAGATAAATGCCAGCTGTGAGAAAATGGTTAAAAATATTAATCACACATATCCCTAAAAAAATTTAACATCAGTTTTTTGAACATAAATGTAAGCACTAGGATTTAAACCCTGGTAGGCTGGGGATACCACAATTCTTCTAACCATCCAACCACAGGTTGGTTCGCATATCCCTAAATTTAACAGGACATCTAATAGCAGGAACACGAGAAATACGCCGTGCGATTTATTTATACATGATCATGACACTGACAATATCTGCGTATACAAACATACGCGTCGCCGCAGCGTGGTGTGGAGGCCTCGGCGGGCGCTCTAGCCGGACAGGAAGTCCTGCCTCTTGACGCTCTGCAGGTTCGGGCCGGACATCCGGTGCGCCATTATGGCCCCGCCGCTGAGCGGGCCGGCCTGCCACACCGTGTTCTGCTGCGTGGAGTTCCCCGGCAGCGCCACGGTCACGTAGATCGTGTACGCGCCGGCCGCGTACTCCGCGGTGGGCGGCACCGGCACGGCGAACGAGAGGGTGGTGTTGTCCAGGGCGGGGGACGTGGTCCGCAGGATGGTGGTGAGCACGGACACGGCGCCGCCGCCGCCCGGCGAGGCGACGAAGACGTTGCTCCCGGCCATGCCGGCGCCGCCGGGGTTGATGCCCCAGGCGACCCAGCCGGTGGCGTCGGACTGCGCGCGGAACGCGAGCTCGGCGGTGCCGTTCGCCGCGTGGTACGTCCAGTACAGGCTGGCCCCGAGCACGGGCAGGGTGTTGCACCGCGCGAACGACCGGCCCGCAGGGAACGTCGCGTTCTCGCAGCCCTGCTGCTGGGCCGTCGCGCCGGCGGCAAGCAGCAGCACGGCGGTGGCTGCGAGTACGAGGAGGAGCCGCGCCATGGAGCCTCAGCCTTGCTCGTGCCGCGTCGTTGCTTCGTCTCGGCTCTCCTCCGAGCTGGCCGGAGGTGCAAGTGCGGGCCGTGTGGTGGCAGCAAGCGTGAAGGTGGGGAGAGGCTATTTGTAATACGGCCGGCGACGTGAAAGTTGGGATGCCGGAGGTACGTGCAGTGCAGTGCACGGGTGGATGAAAAGCTCCAGAGTTGACGACGGGTTATCTCTTGCGGTTTCAGACCCCTCGGTAGCATCGCAAGCATAACTTCCTCCGCCGTGCCGGTCGTACTTTTCATTTCATCAGACCAGAGGGTAAAATTTGGCGACTCTATACATGAAAACCGACCAAATATCCCCTTTGCGAAGCATCCCATTTTGACTTTGCGCGGGACAGCCACGAGATTTCTACCGTGCGTACGTCGGTGCTGTGGCGAACACAAGACTTTCTCTGGGAAACTGAAGAAATTCACACGTTCTCCGGGAAACACCAGCCGTGGCCGGTGTGCTGCACACGCACGCAGACGCAGTTGCGTGTCCAAAATCTGGGGGACGATCGGCAGATGAATGCCTCGTTACGTCCGTCCGTGCACGCCGTAGCAACCCATTTGTCATCGCTGCAACACGCCGTGACGGGAAGGCTTCGTTGATCCACACACAAGACATGCTGCAGCGTGCCCGTCGTTACGGGCGTCGTTATCGACGGAAGCAAGCTGAGCGTCACACCTACACTTCATCGGTCGCCAATGGCGGTTCAATCAAGCTGCTGCAGGCGCCAGTGCGTACTGTACTCTCGTACAGAAAATAGACCTTTTTTTAGGGTCGAAAATAGACTGCATTGTTGACCAGTGCATACTTAGGAACACAGAATAACCATCAACTTCACTTAACTACCGCATCCCAGATGTGAAACACCTAGTAGACCATGCAACGGTTGCAGAGCATTAATAGATATGGATGTTTAACGTAAGTGTAACCTCAACTCCTCTCTCTCTCTTAATGCATGGGATGTTAGATGAGAATTTATAGTTCTAGTTAAGTTGTACGCTTTCTATGAACGTACGCATCCTGTAAACGGTCACCACCTCTTATGAATAAATACCACGCGGCTCTCACTGTTGGAGAGTAGGAACGGCTTCAACCATTTTAACATGGTATACAGAGCCAACCTCTTCCCTATCATCTACCTATAGAAAAAACATATAGAAACCTCACGCCATGGCCTTCAATTCGGCTGCCGTTGTCCTCAACCTCGGCTCACCTCCGACCGAGAAATTGACAAGGGAGAATTACCTCCTTTGGAAGGCTCAAGTGATGCCGGGTCTGCGTGGTGCGCAGGTCACTGGTCTCCTTGATGGCTCAGACGCCGCACCACCGAAGACGGTGGAAACACAACAGGCGGATAAAACCATGGCCATGGCACCAAATTCCATGTATGCCACATGGATATCGAAGGATCAGCAGGTTCTGAGCTACCTGTTGAATTCTCTCTCTAGAGAAATTCTAGCACAAGTTGTGGGGAAGGAAACCACGTTTGATCTGTGGGCTGCAATCACGACGTTGTTCGCCTCACAGATGCTTTCTCGGGTTACAAACCGGAGGATCGCCATCACCAACACCAAGAAGGGTGCCATGTCAAGCCCCGCCTACATCGCCAAGATGAAAAGCCTAGGTGAAGAACTTGTTGCTGCTGGTCGGCCGGTCTCTGATCCGGAGATGGTTGACTATATCATCGCCGGTCTCGATCGTGACTATGATTCAATCGTTGCAGCAGTCGACGCCATCAAGTCTTCTATATCTGTTGATGATCTCTTCTCACAAATTTCTGCCTTTGATCAAAGGATTCAGATGCTAGGTAACAACACAAATGGAGGCTTCAACACCTCCGCGAACGCAGCCTACAGAAGGCGCGGACAAAGCCGTGGCAGAAGTAATCGCGGCGTGGATTCAGAGGGCGTGGCAGGGGCGGTCGCTCCTCCCTTCTGGTAGAAGTGGCGGTGGGGGCGTTGGCTAATGAGGCCGCTCACATGGACCACTACAGCAACAACCACAATCTCATGACCAATGTCAGATTTGTAAGAACTATCATCCAGGTAGCGTACGAGAATGCTGGTGGCGCTATGAAGAAGATAGCTATCATGAGGAGAAGTGGGCCAATGCGGACACTAACTCCTATGGGGTTGATACAAACTGGTATGCAGATACCGGTGCCACCGACCACATCACAGGAGAACTTGACAAGCTAACAATGCGGGACAAGTACAATGGAAAAGATCAAGTGCACACGACCAATGGTTCTGGTATGGCAATTACTCACATTGGTTATTCAATTGTTAAAACTCCCGTGAAAAATTTACAACTCAATAATATTTTACATGTTCCTGAAGCCTCAAAGAATCTTGTCTCCGTTCATCGTTTTACACTTGATAACCATGTTCTTATAGAATTTCACCCTTATTTCTTTTTGATTGAGGATCTGGTGACAAGGAAAATAATTCTTAGAGGAAACTGCGTGGGAAGCCTCTATCCACTCATCTCATCGTCATCATGGTCAAATAAGCAAGTCTTTGTTGTCACCAAGCCATCCTCGGCAAAGTGGCATAGTCGCTTGGGTCATCCATCCTCGGTTATTGTTCAGCATGTTCTTAGCAAAAATAAACTTCCTCATTCTCATGAGTCTAGTGTTGAGTCAGTTTGTGATCCTTGCCAACAAGCTAAAAGTCATCAGCTACCATACCCTGTTTCTACCAATATTTCCACTGCCCCCTTGCAACTTGTATTTTCAGATGTTTGGGGGCCAGCCCCTACCTCAGTTGGTAGACATTCGTATTATGTGAGCTTTATTGATGACTATAGCAAATTTACTTGGATTTATCTTCTCAAAAGATGATCTGATGTGTTCCAAGTTTTCACTAATTTTCAAAATCTTGTCGAACGGAAAATGGACTCTAAAATGATTGCTATGCAAACTGATTGGGAGGTGAGTATGAGAAGCTCAATTCCTTCTTTCAGAAAATTGGTATTTCTCACCATGTATCTTGCACACATGCGCACCAACAAAATGGATCCGCTGAAAGAAAACATCGCCACATTGTTGAAGTAGGTCTAGCCTTGCTAGCCAATGCATCTATGCCACTCAAATTTTGGGATAAAACTTTTTTGACTGCCACATACCTCATTAATTTGCTACCCAGCAAAGTCATCAAGTTTGAGACTCCAATCACACATCTTTTGAGCATTACACCAGATTATAATTCCCTTCGTGTCTGCGCATGCTGGCCAAATCTTAGACCCTATAACACACACAAACTCGCGTTTCGTTCCAAACAATGTGTGTTTCTAGGATATAGTCCTATTCATAAGGGTGTCAAATGCCTAGATGTATCTACAGGTAGAGTTTATATCTCCCGAGATGTTGTGTTTGATGAGTCTGGTTTTCCTTTCAAATCCCTTCATCCAAACGCCGGAGCACTTCTTCGCAAAGAAATTCTACTCCTTCCACCTAATCTCCGGAGTTTTGATCACGGGGGTGACAATTGTACTGACCAATGTGATAACTCTGCTATTTCTAGACCTGTTATTGTGCCTATGCAGGTCTCTGAAGAAAACAATCACAATGATCAAAATCCGAAGGAAATTGGAGCAATATTTCATGTGGCAGAAGAAAACGAAGTAGGCGCAGAACATGAGGGAGATCCGGCGGCGCCTACCACGCCATCTGCCTTAGATCGTGCAGGGGGATCCGTCCTAGATCACGCGCCTACACCTGTCAGGCAATATCAGCTGTCCAACCCATGTACATCTACGCCATCACGTGGATCCCCGTCCCCCGATACATCAGGCGCCAGCTCTGGAGCAAAAGTGTCTACACATACAAATTGCTCGACAGGATCTTCTATGGCAAGCCCTACTGCACCATCTATGTGCAAACACAACTGGCAGCTATTTCTCATGTCAAGACTCGACTGCAGGTATAAGAAATCCGAAGATAAGAAAAGATGGTACTATACCATGGGGTATGTTGTGTATTGCAGGAGAGCCAGCAAAACTGAATGATGCACTTGAAGATCCGAGATGGGAGAAAGCAATGGATGAAGAATATTCTGCACTTATGAGAAACAAAACTTGGCATCTTGTGCCTGATCAAAGAGGTAAAAACATCATTGACTGCAAGTGGGTATATAGAATCAAGAAGAAAGCATATGGTTCTATTGACAGGTATAAAACTCGTCTAGTTGCAAAAGGTTTTAAGCAACGATATGGTATAGACTATGAAGATACTTTTAGTCATGTTGTAAAAGCCGAAACTATAAGACTTGTGCTAGCTATTGTTGTATCCAGAGGATGGAGTATGAGACAGCTAGATGTGCAGAATGCGTTTTTGCATGGTGTTCTGGAAGAGGAGGTTTACATGAGGCAACCACCAGGATATGAGGACAAGAAAATACCCGATTACATGTGCAAGCTTGATAAAGCTCTTTATGGTCTGAAACAAGCACCTAGAGCATGGACTCCAGGTTGAGCTCACAGTTAAAATATCTTGGTTTTGCTGCATCCAAAGCTGACACTTCATTGTTCATTTATAACAAAGCAAACATTGTTATCTTTGTGCTTATATATGTCGATGACATCGTAGTTGCAAGCTCTTCACAAAGTGCCACTGATGCTCTTCTGAATGATTTGAGTTCTGAATTTGCCTTGAAGGATCTTGGAGATTTGCACTTCTTCCTAGGTATTGAGGTTAAAAAGATTCAAGATGGCATAGTACTGAAACAAGAGAAATATGCTACTGAACTTCTAGCCCGCATTGGGATGAAGGATTGTAAGTTTTCACCCACACCTTTATCTTCTTCAGAAAAACTTTCAGCATACGAAGGAGAACTACTTAAGGAAGAAGAAAGTACAAAATATAGAAGTGTCGTTGGAGCCTTACAGTACTTGACTCTCACACGGCCTAACATATCATTTGTTGTTAATAAGGTTTTTCAATATCTGCATGCACCTACCACACACTGGACAGCTGTCAAAAGAATTGTACGCTATGTGCATACTGTGAATTTGGGACTTCAAATCAGATGCTCAAATTCCACACTTGTGAGTGCCTTCTCTGATGCTGATTGGGCAGGTTGCAGTGATGACAGAAAGTCTACTAAAGGTTTTGCAGTATTTTTTGGCTCTAACCTTATTTCTTGGAGTGCTAGGAAACAGGCAACAGTATCAAGATCAAGTACAGAAGCTGAGTATAAATCCTTAGCTAATGCCACCGCTGAAATTATTTGGCTAGAATCCCTGCTTGGAGAATTGGGAATTAAGCAAAGTCGTATCTGTGTCTATGGTGTGATAATTTGGGAGCCACATATTTGTCTGCTAACCCTGTCTTTCATACCAGAACAAAACATACTAAAATTGACTTTCATTTTGTACGAGAAAGGGTTGCAGAAAAGAAACTGGAGATACGATTCATTCCATCCAAGGATCAAGTGGCAGATGGCTTCACTAAAGCTCTTTCGGTCAAACCATTTGGCGAATTTCGAAATAATCTTAATATAGGATAGTTGAGATTAAAGGAGGGTGTTAATAGATATGGGTGTTTAACCATTTGGCAAATTTTGAAATAATCTTAATATAGGATAGTTGAGATT
>NC_057805.1:435221987-435312342 GCF_018294505.1 Triticum aestivum
TCTCTCTTTTAATACATGGGATGCTAGATGAAAATTTATAGTCTTAGTTAAGTCGTACGCTTCCTATGAACATACGCATCCTGTAAACGGTCACCATCTCTTATGAATAAATACCACGCGGCTCTCACTGTTGGAGAGTAGCAACGCTTCAACCATTTTAACAAAGCAGATACAGCCATCAAGCAAAATTTTCCACGACATCTTATCTTCCCGGTAAACAAAATCTATCCTTGACATATCATCAACAAAGCAAGCCCACGCCACGAAACGCGGCGACAAAAAACACCCGGCTGAAAAAGCAAACAATCTAGATTTTCGACATTATCCAAAAGCAAAATTTACATAACGCTAGGAGCTAGCTAGGTTTCCTGAGCATATCTCACTCTCTCCCTCCTAATGCTGCTGTCTAGTGCTTCTTAGGCTTGGCGACCAAGGCCTGGCAGCATGAGGCGAAAGCATCGGAAGCATCGAGGATTGGGGGGAGAGTGAAGGGGGGGAGGACGCCCGCGCCATTGTCGTGTGCAAAGGTCAAGGCGTTCCCAGTGAGGGTGTGCGCCATCGCGGTCTGCTGCTTGTTGAGCCCCTCCATGATGCATGAGAATGCTGCGAAGGTGGCGCAGTTCTGAAGCAGCGCTTGTGGTGTACCTGGATTCAGACAAACAAGCGTGTAAGAAAACCATGCCACCAAAGCCTCAACAATTTAACAAAATGATAGTGGTTGATATTAATAATCATAGCCGATTAAAGGTAGTAGCCTTGGGTAGCAAATGCAGATATGATCTTGACTAAACAAAATCATGCTTGAAATATCCTTTTTCAGTGCAAACTTCCTCTTTCGTTAGAACAACTGACGACTGCCGCCTAGAGTTCCTTAAGACACTTGAATACTACACTTGTTGAAATGTCATGACTGTCATGAGGCCCATGACTCAGAAGCACATGTGCCAGTAAAGCAACAGAGAGATGCAGTGTGAACAGAGTAGGTATGCGTAATGCATAAGATGGTGTTTAGCACATCACCAACTTAACTATATTACCACCACTAAATTACCCTGATTAAACACATGCGCAGTCCAGTTTAATTGGACTGCAAGATGTGAAGTCCTTAACAGCATCTCGAAAAAATTCAAGGGCTTGGTCAGTTAAATGAACTCTTTGCATTCTTGCCCAGTGGCTGCAGGACTCCATTAACAAGCGAGACAGGCGGTGAGCGCCTTTTACTGTTAAAATTATAGATGGTGCTTCTTTTTATCATGCAAAGAATAAGGCTCCTGAGTTTAGTAAATTTCTTACAAGTGATATGGGGCTTCTTGTAAATTAATTTACTTGAAATTCTAAAATGATAATCAGTAATTCAGTCTTGTATTTCTAGACAAACTTCAGTGTACGTTCGTACTCGGATTATCTAAATAAGTATGATAACAATATATAGCATGAACTGGATGCACAGCTGAAATTAAACTTCATCACTCAATGGATAAATTAACACAGTCGGATAATAAACTACTAACCTAATTATAACATGTTCAAAGTGTTGATTACAAAGGGCCATCCCAGAATCCATGCATAGGAGCTTACCAGTTCGTATTGACAGAAATGACATTTTTAGATAATCTCTTTTTTAGGTATTCCAGCAACAAGGATAACAATACAGAGTGTCCCCTAAAAAATAAATAACAATACAAAGTAACTTGGTGACCGGAAATTGAAGACAAAGCCAAAATTTGCTTGCAATTACTACCAATTATTTCACAACATTATGCAGTACCACAGAATATCACATCACAACTTCTTCATACTATTCTAAACAATGTCAAGCACAATAGTAAGTAAACTGTGAACGTGTTGTTGGTTCAATGTGAATGTACCTGGAAAACTCAAAGCAAGACCTGTGCAACAACCAGCAATGCCGGAATTGATGACTGCAAAAGGAACATGTTAGTTCATACTATGTATCCAACTCCCAAGGTGTTAATAAAAAGCTGACCACTGAACAGATACACATACTATCATCTTTCCCACGCAGCTTCCTCAACAAGCACAAAACCAAACTCTGGACGCCAGAAAGAACTGCAAAACTCTGGTCCAAGAAGTTTATACCATGAGCAAGCTTTTTATGAAAATGACAGGGCAATTTCCTAGTTAAGAATATGCACACAGAGGTGAACACTAACTTTGGCAGAAGACCCTGCATTGCCGAGTGAGCCCTTCAAACCCTTCTTAGATAGCAAACCTTGTCCTGAAAACAGAATCCGATATGCAGTATAAGGATTTTGTGTGAGGAAGTTAAACCGGGTGTCACAGGTGTTGTTAGTGACAACATGTATACCAGTAGTGCTTCCGTTATGCTAACACAATAAGGATCAAAATCAAGATTTAATGAATACAAGGAATTGGACTATTGGAGATTAAATGAATACAAGGAATTGAAGATTAAATGAATACAGGAATTGTATCAAATGTGGACAATCTTATACTCTTAGGCTAGCTAGAACTGGGTGTAAAACCTACCAAATTCCGTATAATCAAGTTTCTAATAAGAACTTTTTTTCACTATTTAAGAAGAACTGAACACCGATAATAGAAATTCACGAAAGTACCCACGACAGAATCAAAGAAAGCATCACCGCAGAGCAGAGTAATCCGGAAAAGGATAAGGTGGGGAGGGGGGACGGGGACGGAGGATATTACCATATCCAAAGATAGATCCGACGAAGGCGCCGCCGGCGAAGTCCCCGGCGGACCGGAGGACGCACACGGCTGGACCGGCAGCTAGAGGCGGCAGGGACAGGGACGAGCCCCCCTCGGCGGGGTTGGTGCCCACGTCGCCGTCCGACTCGTTCTCGCTCCTCGCCGCCATGTCCGCCCTCTCTGCGAGTTTCGTTATCGTTTCCTGTTTCGTTCGCCCAGGCCCAGGGTTGGAGTATAGGACGGGACTCCAGCCTCTCTCTGGTGAGCGGGTCCCGCTGCCAGTCCCTCCAAGGTTGGGTAGGCCGGCCGGCCGGCCGGCTTTACAAGCCCAATCGAACAGCAATATTAAACAAGCCCAATCGTAGCGCAGGACATAGAAATCGTCCACTTGCACAAATCGTCCGTTGCAGAGGTGCCCTTTAAACAGTTCTTCCGACTTTTTTTTTTAATTCTAGGGTAAATTGTGAAACTCTTTTTTTTTAACTCTCTTTCAATATTTTGTACTTGAACTTTGAAACTTTTTTGCCACATTCGCTTATACAAATCGTTTAGTACATTCAATCATGCACGTTCAACAAAAACAAAAAGAATTCACCCATAAGGCTATCTGAACTCCGCAAACGCAAAAGACGAGCACCGTGAAATGCTTCAAACAAAGTGTCCCGTGTCGTGTCATTGACGATGCATATACCATCTACAGTTCCTGCAAATTACCGCGACCTGTTCCATTTGCCCCAATGGCAATTTGTACCGAACTTGCAATGTTTCGTCTCAAAACATCAGGCGCCACCTCAACTGCTCAGCAATCCAACACAGGGTTCTTCATATTATTGCTATATATCTCTGTGCGCAATCGGCCCAAGCAGTTGTTGGCAGATGAAGGCAGTACTCATTACATTAAGTATGCCAAATAGCGCACACAATTAGCTTCTATCAGTTGGTGAAGACCAGCCACTGATTGCATGTCTACTGCAACACATCTTGGGGCATATAATCACAGATGTCACCAACTTCCTATGGTCAAAGGGGAGCTTAATGGGAGTTCAGCTGCAGGCGCCTCCAGTGTCACCTGAGAGATAGAGATAATGAGCCCGATCAAGGAAAGATGGAGCAGTAAGTATTGACTACTGCCGTTGCAATAGGCTAATATGTTTTTATACGTGTGAAACATTTTTAGTGAAAAATCTATAGTATGCTAAGATAGTATTTGCAAAAATCCATACCTCCTTAAAAACTGCACTATGGGAAGCATCCTTGAAGCCCTGAGTGCAGACCACAGAACATACAATTATGATCAGTAATCAGAAACAAGCGAGGAAAGGGGGGGAGAACGGTGGGTTTATCTGCTCACCAATTTCCTGAAGAGCTTTAACGATGCAGTATTTGAGTCACTAATTTTTGCTCTGAAAGTGTGAATTCCGTATTTCTCTACTGCAAACGACATCATCATTAAGGTCACTTCTTGACCTAGTCCCTTTCCACGGCTGCAACATGAAGCAACGGAAGTATGGAACCATGAGTAACATAACTAAACACCATCAGTCCATTACAATCTCATTTCAAAACAATCTGCTAAACTCTATATTATGGATAAGTACTGCAGTAATAATGGTAGAGGTAAAGCAACTGCGAATTATGTTGTATTCGTTAACAATTTAATTACTTTATAACAAACACTGGTATCATGTCAAGGGCTTTCATGATCATCAGTGTTTGGGCAATACAGAGGTTAAAGATTCGCAGGTAAACAAAACGGACCGAGAGAAAACATAATTCTAGAGAATTATTAAATAGTACCATATTGATGAAATTTCCTATGAGTGCAGTTGGTGAAAAAGTATCAGTGTATCACACTACTGATAATTCAATGGATAATAAGTTGAGTGGTCGCAATTGTTACCAGTTTAAGCTAAAACAAATACTTAGGACATACAGAATTCAATGTGATGCCCAAATTGGACTATCAAAGTCTACTGGCTGTCAGAATGGACAGAACATGCATGTAATTTCCCATGAGTCAAAAATAATGAAATATAGAACATATATCTAAGGTGATGAGAAGAGGTACTAAACCAATACTAAAAAGATGGTACCTCTTTTGTTCAGCTATCATAATCTCTATCTCTGCAAGTTCCAAATCATCAGGGTCATTCATATAGATGTTGACATCGCCAATCATAGCTGCAACGGATTAGGAAGAGCATTAGCACTAGCAGGACCTGTCAAGCTGCTGAATATGAAATCAACAAAAAATTAATTAATCAGTCATACATAGATGTTTCAATAGGGCAGCACTGGATTGTCTGGAGGAGGAGGAACCTTGTTTGCACTAAACCAATCTATTCCTAGGAGATTCTTGTACATTGGTCGGAATTCTGACGTTATGAACATATACTAGTAATGAAGGCTGAAGGACAGGGCAAGTGAGCTACAAAAGCTAGAGGAAGAGAACAGTCCTGTCTTAACTGTTGTACGCATACAACAATGATCTAGAGTTAGATCACTAAATCAACATCAGGATCCTAAAACACTATAGTAGAGATGTGAATTCAAATTTTAACTTGAAAACTACATTTGCACCCTATAAATACTGGTAGTGAAACTTCTGTAAATTCATTTGAGTTGCTTTCTGTGTCAACTAGAGATATAAAGTTTATATATAACTAACTGACATCAAATACACAGTTCGATGATCATGTATTGTTTTCTACCTGTCAAATGTGTATTATCTTTCATCTCTATGTTCTAGCAACTCTGGCATATAATTGAAGGACTGAACAGGCATTCCTCCTTCCCTTATCCATGTTCCAACTGGAAGATCTGGGTACTCTCCACCCCGCTTGACAGCTGAGGCCTCCTCCTCCCAACACCGTTGCATAACTCTAACACGCTACTGTTGGCCCATTTGATTGCTCGAACATTAAATTTCATTTTCCCAAACCGTTCCTCTTTTGAGGAAACGCATTCCGTAATGGCCTACACATTCCATCTCATCTTACTACAGAGAAGAACTAAAGGTGCAGAAATGGCATGGTTTTGTGTTGGTATTCTAAATATTCAAGCATCAGTCAATCTACGCTTACACCAGAAGCCACAACATCCTCCTCGAAACATGTATGCAAAATTGCAACCAGAATCGTACCAGATCCATGTAAACTCTGATTCCCGATTCATGATCATGGACTGAACTAAGCAAGTTAAAACATTTACTAAAAGCAACGTGCAGAAGAGAGTAGCAAACCTTCCGTGTGAGGGTTCCCGACCACGAAGTCTCCCTCGATCAACTCCTTATCCAGCACTATGAAAGTATGTTCTGCAACGAAACAAATGTCACTGAATCAGTCACAGCATGTCAGCTCACCACCAAATCGAGGCAAACTAGAGGGAGGAGATCGGGGGAAGCAGCGAGGGGGCAGGAGCCGAACTGAGAGGGTCGAGGGTCCAGGAGCGGTGGACCTCGAACTCCTGGGCGAGGGAGAGCGGCTCCGACGCGGTGGCCTCCAGCAGCGCCGGGTCCTGCATCCACTCGTGGTACCGCGGGACGTGCTCCCGCAGGTACGGCACCAGCACCGCACGCTCCCCCACCGCGTACCAGCTTCCCTTCCGACCCCGCCCGTCGTCCTCCCCGCCCACGGCCGCAGCAGCCGCCGCCGCCGCCTCCATTGCAGCCGCAGGGTTTCAATTTCGGCCCACGGTTTTCTAAGGGGAAAAGAAAACTTTTGCCCCACGGTCCACGGAACAGCGGGTCACCGTGTCAAACTGCTTTGCCCTCAGTGACTCATCACTGAGTACGCCACCAGGCAGGGAAAACGTACTCTGTTCTGTAAACGTACAAGGAGAAATTCGGAACTGAAGCAGTGGAAACTTCATGGCGTCACGCAGATCAGATGGGTCTCTGATTCGTTAGCAAGCATAGGGACTGAATGACTAAACAGCATGCGTATTGACAATTGGACATGGGGAAGGGGTGATCGAGAAAACTCAGATGAGTCGGGGGTATAAATATAGGCATGACTAGTCTATTTGTAACCAGGAAGGAAGAACCCTACATACATATAGCTAGCGAACAACAGTCAAAAGTCAGTCATTGTGTCTGGACATGTGCAGAGCAAGTGACTAGTGCAAAATGAACTGGGATGCTGGGAAGCCTTTTTATTTGCGACGTTGTCCAGAACTATAGTGAGCTGCTAATGATGTGAACGTCGATAGTCCTGACTTGCTAGTTGTGAGGTCACGCATAAAATGACAATTAAGAAAGAGGTGAAGTCAAGAAGTATCTGAGTCTCTATGGATAAACTCTTCTGCTTAGGAGACACACAAATTTCAATTCGTTAAGGTTCTTGGGTCGGGTGGCAAGAAATACTCTCTTGTTTCTGTCTACTAGAACTTGCAAAAATCTACATTTGGATCAAACAATTCAGAGTGCCTTGTAGGAGAGTGGAGGATTCACGAAGGCTTAGGCAGGAGCCCCTCCATGATATAGTCCTTGGTTCTATGTGTTCTCTTCAAAATAAACTATACTTGCTTTTTTACTTCTCATAAAAAAATGAATTTAGGCGATTCACTTTGTTTTCTACAACCTATTTGACATCGTCTACCATGGCTACAACATATTGGGCAAAGCATTAGCACTAGCACAAGCAGCTGGATGCAGTCGTAGTAAAGAATCATCAACAAGGGTGTTCTAGTGCGTTGGCCCGCTTACTAATAGGCAAGAGGGGACCCTTTCTCGCCCAGCCCTACCTACATCAGTGAAGCTGGAACCGAGGAAGACAATGTTCAACACACATGAGACAAAATGAAGGTATGGGACGAGGACCTGACAAGCTGCTGGATATGAAATGAAAGGTAAGCTTAAACATTTCATCTCATCTAACTGACCACGGAGAAGAATTAAAGGTAGAAACATGACTTATTTTTTGTTGGTATTCTGAACATTCGAGTTTTAGTCAATCTCCGCTTACACCAGAAGCCAATCTATTTCATATATGTTGACATCGCCAACCATAGTTGTAGCGGATTGGGCAGAGCGTCGACATTAGCACAAGCAGAATCCTGGCAAGCTGCCGGATATGAAATCAAAGGTAAGCCTAAACATTTCATCTAATCTGGCCACAAAGAAGTATTAAAGGTACAAAAATGACATGGTTTTGTGTTGGTATTCTAAACATTCGAGTTTTAGTCAATCAACGCTTACAACAGAAGCCACCCTATTTCATATAGATGTTGTGAAGGAAATATGCCCTAGAGGCAATAATAAAGTTGTTATTTTATATTTCCTTAATCATGATAAAGGTTTATTATTCATGCTAGAATTGTATTGATCGAAAACTTAAATACATGTGTGAATACATAAACAAATACCGAGTCCCTAGTGAGCCTCTACTAGACTAGCTCGTTGATCAAAGATAGTTAAGGTTTCCTAACCATAGACATGAGTTGTCATTTGATAACAGGATCACATCATTAGGAGAATGATGTGATGGACAAGACCCATCTATTAGCTTAGCATAACGATCATTCAGTTTATTGCTATTGCTTTCTTCATGTCAAATACATATTTCTTCGACTATGAGATTATGCAACTCCCGGATACCAGAGGAATACCTTGTGTGCTATCAAACGTCGCAATGTAATTGGGTGATCATAAAGATGCTCTACAGGTATCTCCAAAGGTGTTTGTTGGGTTGGCATAGATCGAGATTAGGATTTGTCACTCCGAGTATCGGAGAGGTATCTCTGGGCCCTCTCGGCAATACACATCATAAGCTTGCAAGCAAATGACTAAGGAGTTGGTCACTAGGTGATGTATTACGGAACGAGTAAAAGAGACTTGCCGGTAACGAGATTGAACTAGGTATAGAGATACCGACGATCGAATCTCGGGCAAGTAACATACCGGTGGATAAAGGGAATTACGTATGTTGTCATAAGGTTCGACCGATAAAGATCTTCGTAGAATATGTAGGAGCCAATATGGGCATCCAGGTTCCGCTATTGGTTATTGACCAGAGAGGTGTCTCGGTCATGTCTACATAGTTCTCGAACCCGTAGGGTCCGCACGCTTAACGTTCGTTGACGATATAGTATTATATAAGTTATGTATGTTGGTGACCTAATGTTGTTCGGTGTTCCGGATGAGATCACGGACATGACGAGGAGCTCCTGATTAGTCCGGATGTAAAGATTAATATATGATAATAGTGTTTGATCTCCGAAAAGGTTCCGGAATTCACCGTAAGGGGTTTCGGATGTTTCCCGAAATGTTTGGGCACGAGAACACTTTATTTGGGCCAAGGGGTAAAGCCCACGAGGGTTTTCGAAAGTGCAAAAGGAAGTTTTGCGGAGGCCAGGGGCCAGACGCCAGGAACCCTGGCGTCTGGGGGGTAGACGCGGGGAACCTTGTGAAGGAAATATGCCCTAGAGGCAATAATAAAGTTGTTATTTATATTTTCTTGTGTCATGATAAATATCTATTATTCATGCTAGAATTGTATTAACCGGAAACTTGATACATGTGTGAATACATAGACAAAACAAAGTGTCCCTTAGTATGCCTCTACTAGACTAGCTCATTAATTAAAGATGGTTAAGTTTCCTGACCATAGACATGTGTTGTCATTTGATGAACGAGATCACATCATTAGGAGAATGATGTGATGGACAAGACCCATCCGCTAGCTTAGCATAATGATCGATAAGTTTTATTGCTATTGCTTTCTTCATGACTTATACATATTTCTCTGACTATGAGATTATGCAACTCCTGAATACCGGAGGAATACCTTGTGTGCTATCAAACTTCACAAACATAAAAGGGTGATTATAAAGATGCTCTATAGGTATCTCCGAAGGTGTTTTGTTGGGTTGGCATAGATCGAGATAAGGATTTGTCACTCCGAGTATCGGAGAGGTATCTCTGGGCCCTCTCGGTAGTGCACATCATAATAAGCCTTGCAAGCAATGTGACTAATGAGTTAGTTACGGGATGATGCATTACGGAACGAGTAAAGAGACTTGCTGGTAACGAGATTGAACTAGGTATGTGGATACCGACGATCGAATCTCGGGCAAGTAACATACCGATGACAAAGGGAATAACGTATGTTGTCATAACGGTTCGACCGATAAAGATCTTCGTAGAATATGTGGGAGCCAATATGAGCATCCAGGTTCCGCTATTGGTTATTGACCGGAGAGCTGTCTCGGTCATGTCTACATAGTTCTTGAACCCGTAGGGTCCGCACGCTTAACGTTCGATGACGATTTGTATTATGAGTTATGTGTTTTGGTGACCGAAGTTTGTTCAAAGTCCCGGATGAACTCACGGACATGACGAGGAGTCTCTAAATGTTTGAGAGGTAAAGATTGATATATTGGACGATGATATTCGGACACCGGAATCGTTACGGATGGTTTCGGGTATTTTTCGGAGTACTGGGAGGTTACCGGAACCCCCCAGGAGAGATATTGGGCCTCATGGGCCATAAGGGAGAGAGGGGATAGCCCACAAGGGGTGGCTGCGCCCCCCCCCATGGGAGTCCGAATTGGACTAGGGGAGGGGGCGGCGCCCCCCTTTCCCTCTCCTACTCCCTCTCCCTTTCCCCCTTTCCCACTCCGGAAAAGGAAGGGGAAATCCTACTAGGACTAGGAGTCCTAGTAGGACTCCCCCCATGGCGCGCCCCTCTAGGCCGTCCACCTCCTCCCCTCCTCCTTTATATACGGGGGCAAGGGGTCACCCCAAGGGACAACCATTATTCTCTTAGCCGTGTGCGGTGCCCCCCTCCACAGTTTACTCCTCCGGTCATAGTGTCGCAGTGCTTCGGCGAAGCTCTGCGCAGATCACATCACCATCACCGTCACCACACCGTCGTGCTGACGAAACTCTCCCTCGACCCTCTGCTGGATCAAGAGTTCGAGGGACGTCATCGAGCTGAACGTGTACTGAACTCAGAGGTGTCGTACGTTTGGTACTAGATCGGTTGGATCGTGAAGACGTTTGACTACATCAACTGCGTTATACTAACGCTTCCACTTTCGTTCTACGAGGGTATGTGGGCGCACTCTCCCCCTCTCATTGCTATGCATCTCCTAGATATATCTTGCGTGATCGTAGGATTTTTTTTGAAATTGCATGCTACGTTCCCAATAGTGGCATCCGAGCCAGGTCTATGTGTAGATGATATGCACAAGTAGAACACAAAAAGTTGTGGGTGATAATAGTCATACTGCTTACCACCAACTTCTTATTTTGATTCGGTGGTATTGTTGGATGAAGAGGCCCGGACCAACCTTACATGACCGCGTTCATGAGACCAGTTCCACCGACAGACATGCAACTTGTTTTGCATAAAGGTGGATGGCGGGTGTCTGTTTCTCCAACTTTAGTTGAATCAAATTTGACTACGGTCGGTCCTTGTTGAAGGTTAAAACAACACACTTGACGAAAAATCGTTGTGGTTTTGATGCGTAGGTAAGAACGGTTCTTACTAGAAGCCCATAGCAGCCACGTAAAACTTGCAACAACAAAGAAGAGGACGTCTAACTTGTTTTTGCAAGGCTTGTTGTGATGTGATATGGTCAAGACATGATGTGATATACGTTGTTGTATGAGATGATCATGTTTTGTAAAAGTTATCGGCAACTAGCAGGAGCCTTATGGTTTTGTCGCTTTATTGTATGAGATGCACACGCCATGTAATTGCTTTACTTTATCACTATGCGTTAGCGATAGTTGTAGAAGCAATAGTTGGCGAGACGACCACGACGCTACGATGGAGATCAAGGTGTCAAGCCGGTGACGATGGAGATCATGATGTTGCTTTGGAGATGGAGATCAAAGGCACAAGATGATGATAGCCATATCATGTCACATATTTTGATTACATGTGATGTTTATCTTTTTGTGCATCTTATTTTGCTTAGTACGGTGGTAGCATTATAAGATGATCCCTCACTAAATTTCAAGGTATAAGTGTTCTCCCTGAGTATGCACCGTTGCGACAGTTCGTTGTGCCGAGACACCACGTGATGATCGGGTGTGATAAGCTCTACGTTCACATACAACGGGTGCAAGACAGTTTTGCACGTGCGGAATACTCGGATTAAACTTGACGAGCCTAGCATATGCAGATATGGCCTCGGAACACTGAGACCGAAAGGTCGAACGTGAATCATATAGTAGATATGATCAACATAGAGATGTTCACCATTGAAAACTACTCCATCTCACGTGATGATCGGACATGGTTTAGTTGATTTGGATCACGTGATCATTTAGATGACTAGAGGGATGTCTATCTAAGTGGGAGTTCTTAAGTAATATGATTAATTGAACTTTAATTTATCATGAACTTAGTCCTGATAGTTTTTGCATATCTATGTTGTAGATCAATGGCCCGTGCTACCGTTCCTTTGAATTTTAATGCGTTCCTAGAGAAAGCTAAGTTGAAAGATGATGGCAGCAACTACACGGACTGGGTCTGTAACTTGAGGATTATCCTCATTGCTGCACAGAAGAATTATGTCCTTGATGCACCGCTAGGTGAAAGGCCTGCTGCAGGAGCAGATGTTGATGTTATGAACGTCTGGCAAGCTCGATCTGATGACTACTTGATAGTTCAGTGTGCCATGCTTTATGGCTTAGAATCGGGACTTCAAAGACGTTTTGAACGTCATGGAGCATATGAGATGTTCCAGGAATTGAAGTTAATATTTCAAGCAAATGCCCGAGTTGAGAGATATGAAGTCTCCAACAAGTTCTATAGCTGCAAGATGGAGGAGAAGAGTTCTGTCAGTGAACACATACCCAGAATGTCTGGGTACCATAACCACTTGACTCAGGTGGGAGTTAATCTTCCGGATGATAGTGTTATTGACAGAGTTCTTCAATCACTGCAACCAAGTTATAAAGGGCTTCGTGATGAACTATAATATGCAAGGGATGGAAAAGACTATTCCCGTGCTCTTCGCAATGCTCAAAGCTGCGGAGGTAGAAATCAGGAAGGAGCATCAAGTGTTGATGGTTAACAAGACCACTAGTTTCAAGAAAAAGGGCAAAGGAAAGAAGGGGAACTTCAAGAAGAATGGCAAGCAAGTTGCCACTCCCGGGAAGAAGCCCAAGTATGGACCTAAGCCTGAAACTGAGTGCTTCTACTGCAAAGGGATTTGTCACTAGAAGCGGAACTGCCCCAAGTATTTGGCGGATAAGAAGGATGGCAAAGTGAACAAATGTATATTTGATTTACATGTTATTCATGTGTACCTTACTAATGCTCGTAGTAGTGCCTGGGTATTTGATACCGGTTCAGTTGCTCATATTTGTAACTCGAAACAGGGGCTACGGATTAAACGAAGATTGGCTAAGGACGAGGTGACGATGCGCGTCGGGAATGGTTCCAAGGTCGATGTGATCGCCGTCAGCATGCTACCTCTACATCTACCTTCGGGATTAGTTTTAGACATGAATAATTGTTATTTGGTGCCAGCGTTAAACATGAACATTATATCTGGATCTTGTTTGATGCGAGACGGTTATTCGTTTAAATCAGAGAATAATGGTTGTTCTATTTATATGAATAATATATTTTATGGTCATGCACCCTTGAAGAGTGGTCTATTTTTGTTGAATCTCGATCGTGGTGATACACATATTCATAATATTGATGCCAAAAGATGCAAAGTTGATAATGATAGTGTAGCATGTTTGTGGCACTGCCGTTTAGGTCATATTGGTGTAAAGCTGAAAGTGCTAGTTATCGACTAGAGGGGGGTGAATAGGCGATTTTTATGGAAGTCTTCAAAACACGGGGGCTTTGAAGACAAACAGTAGAAATAAACCTATTGATATGCAGCGAAAGGTAGACTACACTAGACAGGCCATAGTCAAGTAAGCAATGAAGTGAAAGCACGAAGACTATTAGCAGCTAGGTAGTATGGATCAGGATGGAAGATAGTATGAAGCCAAACAACACCAGTTTTCACACAGCGAAGACAATCAGATCATGCAGGCAGGCAATGACTTCACGAAGACAAACTGTAAGTAAAGAGAAGTAAAGGATAGAACCAGTTGCTTGGTGAGGACAAGGATTTGTTGGACCAGTTCCAGTTGTTGTGACAACTGTACGTCTGGTTAGGGAGGCTGAGATTTAACTCAGAAGACCGCGTCTTCACCTTATTCCCCTTGAGCTAAGGACACTTAGTCCTCGCCCAATCACTCTGGTAAGTCTTCAAGGTAGACTTCCAAACCTTCACAGACTTCGTTCACCGGCAATCCACAATGACTCTTGGATGCTCAGAACGCGACGCCTAACCGGCTGGAGGATTCACAGGTGTAACAAGTCTTCAGATCACGCGGACAGAAAGACTTCAGTGATGCCTAACACTCTTTGGCTCTGGGTGTTTTGGGCTTTGTCCTCGCAAGGATCTCTCTCTCAAATGCTTCGGAGGTGGGTTGCTCTCAAACGACAAAAGTCGTGCACTAACTCTGAGCAGCCACCAATTTATGGTGTAGGGGTGGGCTATTTATAGCCAGGAGGCAACCCGACCTGATATGTCCGAAATGACCCTGGGTCACTAAGGAAGTGACACGTGTCCAACGGTCAGATTTCAAACACACGTGACAGCTTGACTTGGGCTACAAGTAAAGCTGACTCATCCAGCTCTGGATAAGATTTGCTCTCATTGTCTTCGCTCGAAGACATAGGATTTGGTTGAGCATCACATCAGTCACTCTGACTTTGTTCAATTGGACCCCACTTAACAGTACGGTGGTTCCTATGACTCAACAAAGAAGAAAAGGAAACTACGAAACAACTATGTCTTCGCACTCCATAGTCTTCACGTGAATTTCTTCTCATGTCATAATCTTCAACGTGAATATCTTCACAGACCACCATTGTCTTCAATGTCTTCACACATTTTTAGGGGTCATCTCTGGTAGGTAAACTGAATCAGTATGGGACTACTACCTGTGTTATCCTGCAATTCTCACAAACACATTAGTTCCTCAACCAAGTTTGTCGTCAATACTCCAAAACCAACTAGGGTGGCACTAGATGCACTTACAATCTCCCCCTTTTTGGTGATTGATGACAAACAGGTTGAAGTTTTCAACGGGGATAAAAGTATGTGAAAGTTAAGAATTAAGTGATTGTATTCATATGTAGAAAAAGGCTCCCCCTGAAGATGTGCATATAAGTAATTTGCTTTTGAATGCAAATGCACATGGCAGGTTTTACTTTGTGAAGATCCTCTTCAACTTATGAAGACAATTCATCATGCATATAAAGATATAATGAAGATAATGACATGCATAATGAAAAATGGACGTCTCCAGAATGGCTTCATGCGGAATTTATCATCGCATCACAAAGTAGCAGAAAAAGTAGCATACGACCATCGAGTTTAAGTGTTACAACTCAAAGAACCAAATGTATCAAAAGACGAGAGTTGTAAATACTTGGCAAAAATAATGCAACCACCCATAAGGACCTGCTTGAAGACTATCAACTCATATGCTTCTCCCCCTTTTGTCAGTAATGACCAAAAAGGTTTGAAGACATAGAGCATCTACTCGTTCCCAGAAGGAGCAGATGATGGAGCAGGGTCGACGTTGGAGTTTGGTGGTGCAGAAGGGCCCGACGCAGTGTCGAGATGCAGTGCAGCCATGGTCGGTGAAGTGGCATCGCTTCTTCATCGATGACTCCCACAACAACAGTTGCAGCCGAAGATGAATATTCAGAGTCTTCAATGGACGGTGTGCGACGCCAGCTTGCATTTTGTGGAGGCCTGGAATCAAACTTGAAGTCCTTAGTGAAGCCATCTTCGCGAAGATCATCTTTAGGACATAGCAGTGTTAAATTCTTCCAGGACCGCCGACAGGCTTCATGGGCAACAAATGAGTTCTTGGTGGCCAAGTTTCGAATGCGATTGAGATCCACCAAAAGACTCTGCATCTGACGCTTGAGCCAGTCATGATGCTTATCCTGCTTTCTGATGTAAGGCCACAAGAAGCTCTCGGTCATTGAGTACACGTGAACGCTTCCGAGGACTTTGGGCAATTGTACTAGCAGTGGCTTCAGTGTTGGCACGATGTGGGACACGCATATTGCCAGCCAGAGGATAAGTAGTAGTTGCAGCATTGGGGACATGAATTCCTTCTATTGGTTGCGTGTAGCTTTGACGATCAACATTATGAAGATATAGAGGCGTCTTGGCAGGCTCGGGGTAGATGGCTTCAATGGACAGATCAACCTCAGGCAGAAAGACAAGATGGTTGCACGCTGAGGGCTGATAGTCAACAGAAGAATGGAGTTTGATCAGGCGCATCACCCATGGAGCATAAAACTTCAGGCCAAACAGATCAATCCCAGATGCAGCAAGTTGTCTGATGAACAAATCCTGGGTATCTAACGCCATTGACAATATAAAATACCAGAGTCTTCATGGTTCCTTCAAGTTTGGCTTCGGAAGAATATCCCTTGATTGGCCATAGGATACGCCTCAGAATGTGATATACCGTGCGGGGCAAGTACTCGAGGTCCTTGACGAAGAACTCTTTGGGGTATTCAGCATCAAAATGCAGTGGCTGAAGGAAATATGCCCTAGAGGCAATAATAAAGTTGTTATTTATATTTCCTTATATCATGATAAATGTTTATTATTCATGTTAGAATTGTATTAACCGGAAACTTAGTACATGTGTGAATACATAGACAAACAGAGTGTCACTAGTATGCCTCTACTTGACTAGCTCATTGAATCAAAGATGGTTATGTTTCCTAACCATAGACATGAGTTGTCATTTGATTAACGGGATCACATCATTAGAGAATGATGTGATTGACTTGACCCATTCCATTAGCTTAGCATTTGATCGTTTAGTATATTGCTATTGCTTTCTTCATGACTTATACATGTTCCTATGACTATGAGATTATGCAACTCCCGAATACCGGAGGAACACTTTGTGTGCTACCAAACGTCACAATGTAACTGGGTGATTATAAAGGTGCTCTACAGGTGTCTCCGATGGTACTTGTTGAGTTGGCATAGATCAAGATTAGGATTTGTCACTCCGGTTGTCGGAGAGGTATCTCTGAGCCCTCTCGGTAATGCACATCACTATAAGCCTTGCAAGCAATGTGACTAATGAGTTAGTTGCGGGATGATGCATTACAGAACGAGTAAAGAGACTTGCCGGTAATGAGATTGAACTAGGTATTGAGATACCGACGATCGAATCTCGGGCAAGTAACATACCGTTGACAAAGGGAACATAGTATGTTGTTATGCGGTTTGACCGATAAAGATCTTCGTAGAATATGTAGGAACCAATATGAGCATCCAGGTTCCGCTATTGGTTATTGACCGGAGATGAGTCTCGGTCATGTCTACATAGTTCTCGAACCCGTAGGGTCCGCACGCTTAAAGTTCGGTGACGATCGGTATTATGAGTTTATGTGTTTTGATGTACCGAAGGTAGTTCGGAGTCCCGGATATGATCACGTACATGACGAGGAGTCTCGAAATGGTCGAGACGTAAAGATCGATATATTGGAAGCCTATGTTTGGACATTGGAATGGTTCCGGATGAGTTCGGGCATATACCGGTGCACCGAGAGGTTGCCAGAACCCCCCGGGAGGTATATGGGCCTTATTGGGCCCTAGTGGGAGAGTGGAGAAGGGAGCAAAGGAGGGGGCGCCCCCAAGCCCAATCCGAATTGGGAGGGGGGCCGGCCCCCCCTTTGCTTCCTCCTTCCTTTCCCTTCCTTCTCTCCTAATCCAACTAGGGAAGAGGGGGGGGGGGATCCTACTCCCGGTGGGAGTAGGACTCCCCTTGGGGCACGCCTAGGAGGCCGGCCTCCTCCCCCTCCTCCACTCCTTTATATACGGGGGAGGGGGGCACCTGATACGTCTCCAACATATCTATAATTTATGAAGTATTCATGCTATTATATTATCCATCTTGGATGTTTTATGGGCTTTACTATGCACTTTTATATTACTTTTGGGACTAACCTATTGACCCAGAGCCCAGTGCCAGTTTCTGTTTTCCCCTTGTTTCAGTGTTTCACAGAAAAGGAATATCAAACAGAGTCTAAACGGAATGAAACCTTCAGAAAAGTTATTTTTGGAAGGAAAGCAATACGGGAGACTTGGAGTGCACGTCATGGGAGCAACAAGGAGGGCACGAGGCAGGGGGCGCGCCCTCCACCCTCGTGGGCCCCTCGTGGCTCCCCTGACGTATTTCTTCCTCCTATATATACCAATATACCCTAAAACCATCGGGGGACAGAATAGATCGGGAGTTCCGCCGCCGCAAGCCTCTGTAGCCAGCAAAAACCAATTGGGACCCTGTTCCGGCACCCTGCCGGAGGGGGGAACCCTCACCGGTGGCCATCTTCATCATCCCGACGCTCTCCATGACGAGGCGGGAGTAGTTCATCCTTGGGGCTGAGGGTATGTACCAGTAGCTATGTGTTGGATCTCTCTCTCTCGTGTTCTTGATTTGGCACGATCTTGATGTATCGCGAGCTTTGCTATTATAGTTGGATCTTATGATGTTCTCCCCCTCTACTCTCTTGTAATGGATTGAGTTTTCCCTTTGAAGTTATCTTATCGGATTGAGTCTTTAATGATTTGAGAACACTTGATGTATGTCTTGCATGGGATAACCGTGGTGACAATGGGTTATTCTATTGATTCACTTGATGTATGTTTTGGTGATCAACTTGCGGGTTCCGCCCATGAACCTATGCATAGGGGTTGGCACATGTTTTCGTCTTGACTCTCCGGTAGAAACTTTGGGCACTCTTTGAGGTTCTATGTGTTGGTTGAATAGATGAATCTGAGATTGTGTGATGCATATCGTATAATCATACCCACGGATACTTGGGGTGACATTGGAGTATCTAGGTGACATTAGGGTTTTGGTTGATGTGTGTCTTAAGGTGTTATTTTACTACGAACTCTAGGGCTGTTTGTGACACTTATAGGAATAGCCCAATGGATTGATCGGAAAGAATAACTTTGAGGTGGTTTCGTACCCTACCATAATCTCTTCGTTTGTTCCCCGCTATTAGTGACTTTGGAGTGACTCTTTGTTGCATGTTGAGGGATAGTTATATGATCCAATTATGTTATTATTGTTGAGAGAACTTGCACTAGTGAAAGTATGAACCCTAGGCCTTGTTTCCTAGCATTGCAATACCATTTGTGCTCACTTTTATTATTAGTTACCTTGCTGTTTTTATATTTTCAGATTACAAATACCCTTATCTACCATCCATACTGCACTTGTATCACCATCTCTTCGCCGAACTAGTGCACCTATACAATTTACCATTGTATTGGGTGTGTTGGGGACACAAGAGACTCTTTGTTATTTGGTTGCAGGGTTGTTTGAGAGAGACCATCTTCATCCTATGCCTCCCACGGATTGATAAACCTTAGGTCATCCACTTGAGGGAAATTTGCTACTGTCCTACAAACCTCTGCACTTGGAGGCCCAACAACGTCTATAAGAAGAAGGTTGAGTAGTAGACCTCAAGCTCTTTTCTGGCGCCGTTGCCGGGGAGGTGAGTGCTTGAAGGTATATCTTTAGATCTTGCAATCGAATCTTTTTGTTTCTTGTTTTAGCACTAGTTTAGTTTATAAAAGAAACTACCCAAAAAATGGAATTGAGTTTGTCTCATATGCTTCATCTTTTTAATATCTTTCGTGGGAATGATGGAAAGGAAAATTGTGCCAAAGTGTTAGAAGAAGAATGCATTAAATTGTTTGGCACTAAATCTTTGAAGGATGAGCATGATTGCAATTTTGTTAGTATGAACTCTTTGAATATCCATGGTACTAATGATGATTGCACTAGTCATGATGAAAATGTTTCATATAGGCATGTCAATTTTTGTGGAGTGCATTGGGTTTGCAAGTACACATAAAATAGAGAAGATAGATATTGCAAGAGGCATAAGCATTTGGAAACTAAATTGTTGCAAGAAAGGCTAGATGTTTGTGCTGAAAATTTAAATTTTCTTGGCCATACTTGTGAACTTTACAATGAACGGGGTCATTTAACTATCTGATGCAAATTGTTTCATGATCTAATCGTGTCCAAAAATTGTGATGACTTGATTTCCCTTGCACACTATAATGAACTTAGTTTGCTTATGGGTTACGAAGAAATGAAACGTATAACTAACTATCTTCCAGAATTTGCCCGTTATAAACTTCTTGGATTTGATCTAGAAGAAATTTATATGTATTGTGCGGTGAATTGCATTGAAAGTCCTTATATTGCCAATTACATAAAGAAAATAAAACAAATAGAAGATGAAGAGAATACTAATGAAAGGGAAGAGGCTTCCCAATATCCTCCTATTATTTCTTATGATGAATCAGGTAACGAGGAGGAGCCTTCTATTCAACCAATCTCATCAATAAGGAGCTCAAAAAAGAGGGTTAAACCCACACATGACGTGAAGAAGAAAAAGAAAAGACGGAGAAGCAAAGGTAGAAAGGTATCTCTCCCAAATGATGTTGCGCCTATTACTCATCGTGATGATGATAATTGCTATACTATTGGTGCTATCCATACTATTAATGATGAGAGTGATTATGTTTATGATATGAAAAGGCCCAAGCTTGGGGATGCTATGTTTGATGAAGATGATGTTTTTGAGAATATATTTGCTGCAATTAATGTTTGTCCCAAGCTTGGGGATGCTATGTTTAATGAAGATGATATTTTTAGCCTCCCAAGTTTTGATGAGCAAATTTATTATGATGATAGCATGCCTCCTACTTATGATGATTATTGTGATGATACTTATGCTATAAAAAGTAGAGATGATTATATTTATAAAACTTGGCATGATTATGATTACCCTTTTTCTGAACATCACTCTTTTAATGTGGAAACAATTTATAGTATTCAAGTCTCTTATGATACTCCCACTATTCGGAATGAGAAGAATTTTGCTTATGTGGAGAGTAGTAAATTTTTTGTGCAAGTAGATCATGAAAAGAATGCTTTAGGTGCTGGTTATATTGTTGAATTCATTCATGATGCTACTGAAAATTATTATGGGGAGGAATATATGCTTGTAGGAATTGCAATAATATCAAGTTTCCTCTCTATGTGCTTAAAGTTTTGAAGTTATGCTTGTTTTGCCTTCCTATGCTAGTTGATTATTGTTCCCATAAGTTGTTTGCTCACAAAATCCCTATGCATAGGAAGTGGGTTAGACTTAAATGTTCTAGTCATATTCTTCACGATGCTCTCTTTGCGTTTCAATTCTTATCTTTTATGTGAGCATCATTGAAATCATCATGCCTAGCTAGGGGCGTTAAACGTTAGCGCTTGTTGGGAGGCAACCCAATTTTATTTTAGTTTCTTGCTTTTTGGTTCTGTTTATTAATAAATAATCCATCTAGCTTCTGTTTATATGTGGTTTTATGTTTTAATTAGTGTTTGTGCCAAGTAGAACCTTTGGGAAGACTTGGGTGAAGTCTTTATGATCATGCTGTAAAAAACAGAAACTTTAGCGCTCACGACATTAGCTAAAACTTTTTACTGGAGAGTGCTATTTAGTTGATTCTTTTTGCATATGATTACTAGACAAATTCCTCAGGTCCACCAATTTATTTTAGAATTTTTTGAGTTCCAGAAGTTTGCGTTAGTTACAGATTACTACAGAATGTTCTGTTTTTGACAGATTCTGTTTTTCGTGTGTTGTTTGCTTATTTTGATGAATCTATGGATAGTAAAATAGTTTATAAACCATAGAGAAGTTGGAATACAGTAGGTTTAACTCCAATATAAATAAAGAATTAGTTCATTACAGTACCATGAAGTGGTGTTTTGTTTTCTTTCGCTAACGGAGCTCACGAGATTTTCTGTTAAGTTTTGTGTTGTGAAGTTTTCAAGTTTTGGGTAAAGATTCGATGGACTATGGAATCAGGAGTGGCAAGAGCCTAAGCTTGGAGATTCCCAAGGCACCCCAAGGTAATATTCAAGGACAACCAAAAGCCTAAGCTTGGGGATGCCCCGGATGGAATCCCCTCTTTCGTCTTCGTTCATCGGTAACTTTACTTGGAGCTATATTTTTATTCACCACATGATATGTGTTTTGCTTGGAGCGTCATTTTATTTTTTTTAGCTTTGCTTGCTGTTTGAATAAAATACCAAGATCTGAAATTCTTAAATGAGAGAGAGTATTCACATAGCTACATAATTATTTAACTACTCATTGATCTTCACTTATATCTTTTTTGGAGTAGTTTGTCATTTACTCGTGTGCTTCACTTATATCCTATGAGTAAATGGTTGAATGATTTGAATGTCATAAATCTGAAATTATATATGTTTCATATGCCTTTCCCATGGGGAGTAATGCCTTCACATATAAGAAGTAGAGGTGGTAAATTTATTGAAGGTTAGCAAACATTATATTGGTCACTTGAACAATTCATGAAAGAATATTGAAGGAAGAGAGATTTCACATATAAATATACTATCTTGGACATCTTCTATGATTGTGATACCCATTAATTATTTTCAAACCTGAGCAAATTAGTTGAAGTTGGACAAGGAAGACAACATAATGAGTTATGCTTGGGTATATTTGTATAGAAGTTATATTGTTATGGATCCTCTAACATGTGGTGCTTGCTATTTAGAATCCTTTGCTAGCCAAAATATCTGTACTAAGCAGGAATACTGCTTGTGCATCCAAACTCCTTGAACCAAGTTTCTTCCATGAGTGTCCACCATATCTACCTATATGCGGTATTTACCTGCCGTTCCAAGTAATTTGCATGTGCCAAACTCTAAACCTTCAAATAATAATCTGTTTTGTATGCCCGAATCGCTCATGTAGCGACTAGGGGCTAGCAGTATCTTCCATGCTAGGTGGGTTATTCTCACGATGAGTGGACTCCGCTCATCATTCACGAGAAAATGGCTGGTAACTGGGATGCCCAGTCCCATGATCAAAAGATCGAAATCAAATAAAAAATAATTGCAAACAAAACTCCCCCAGGTTTGATGTTAGTTGGAGGCACCCGTTGTTTCGGGCAAGCCATGGATTGATGATTGTTGGTGGAGGGGGAGTAAAAATCTTTACCTTTCTGCGTGGGAACCGCCTATAATGTATGTAGTATGGAAGATATTGGGAACTCTTGGTCGTTATGTTGACAATGAAAGCATACCTCTCAAAATTATTTTCATCTCTGTTTTAAAGCTTCGAGCTCTGGCACCTCTGCAAATCCCTGCTTCCCTCTGCGAAGGGCCTATCTTTTACTTTTATTCAAGAGTCGGTATTATTCCTTCTCATTCCAACCTACTCTTTAGTTGGCAAGCATCATGTGATGGAAAGATCTGAGCATATATGGCCATTCAAATATATTTGAGCATGAATTATTATTGTTGACATTACCCTTGAGGTAAAAGGTTGGGAGTCGAAACATTAAGCTCCTATCTTTCTCTGTGTTCGATGGATGCTATTTGTTCTAAAATTATGCTTTGAGTGGTAGCAATCATGGAAGACTATATGATAGTTGAATATGTGGAGTTTGTTAAATCAAAGCTCTGACATAGACTCTTCCTGAAAATAAGATGAATTGCAATTGTTTGATGACTAAGAACTGTTTGTTAGTTTTCAAGAAAGTTTATGATCTATACTTTAACATGTGAATAGTTTGTTACTTGATCATGAAAAGTTCTATGAGTTGAGCTACTGTTATGACATATAATGATGCTAGAAAAGGTGATAGAAATTATCATTGATCAAACTTATGCACCTGCTAGCATTCACACTTCATAAATTATTTCTTTTATCTTTTGCCTACTCGAGGACGAGCAGGAATTAAGCTCGGGATGCTGATACGTCTCCAACGTATCTATAATTTATGAGGTATTCATGCTATTATATTATCCATCTTGGATGTTTTACGGGCTTTACTATGCACTTTTATATTACTTTTAGGACTAACCTATTGACCCAGAGCCCAGTGCCATTTTTTGTTTTTCCCTTGTTTCAGTGTTTCGCAGAAAAGGAATATCAAACGGAGTCCAAACGGAATGAAACCTTCGGAAAAGTTACTTTTGGAAGGAAAGCAATACGGGAGACTTGGAGTGCACGTCAGGGGATCAACGAGGAGGGCACGAGGCAGGGGGGCGCGCACCCCCTGGGCGCGCCCTCCACCCTCGTGGGCCCCTCATGGTCCCCTGACGTATTTCTTTCTCCTATATATACCAATATACCCTAAAACCATCGGGGAACAGAATAGATCGGGAGTTCCGCCGCCGCAAGCCTCTGTAGCCACCAAAAACCAATCGGGACCCTGTTCCGGCACCCTGCCGGAGGGGGGAACCCTCACCGGTGGCCATCTTCATCATCCCGGCGCTCTCCATGACGAGGAGGGAGTAGTTCACCCTCGGGGCTGAGGGTATGTACCAGTAGCTATGTGTTGGATCTCTCTCTCTCGTGTTCTTGATTTGGCACGATCTTGATGTATTGCGAGCTTTGCTATTATAGTTGGATCTTATGATGTTTCTCCCCCTCTACTCTCTTGTAATGGATTGAGTTTTCCCTTTGAAGTTATCTTATCGGATTGAGTCTTTAATGATTTGAGAACACTTGATGTATGTCTTGCGTGGGATAACCGTGGTGACAATGGGTTATTCTATTGATTCACTTGATGTATGTTTTGGTGATCAACTTGCGGGTTCCGCCCATGAACCTATGCATAGGGGTTGGCACACGTTTTCGTCTCTCCGGTAGAAACTTTGGGCACTCTTTGAGGTTCTATGTGTTGGTTGAATAGATGAACCTGAGATTGTGTGATGCATATCGTATAATCATACCCACGGATACTTGAGGTGACATTGGAGTATCTAGGTGACATTAGGGTTTTGGTTGATGTGTGTCTTAAGGTGTTATTTTACTACGAACTCTAGGGCTGTTTGTGACACTTATAGGAATAGCCCAATGGATTGATCGGAAAGAATAACTTTGAGGTGGTTTCGTACCCTACCATAATCTCTTCGTTTGTTCCCCGCTATTAGTGACTTTGGAGTGACTCTTTGTTGCATGTTGAGGGATAGTTATATGATCCAATTATGTTATTATTGTTGAGAGAACTTGCACTAGTGAAAGTATGAACCCTAGGCCTTGTTTCCTAGCATTGCAATACCATTTGTGCTCACTTTTATTATTAGTTACCTTGCTGTTCTTATATTTTCAGATTACAAATACCCTTATCTACCATCCATACTGCACTTGTATCACCATCTCTTCGCCGAACTAGTGCACCTATACAATTTACCATTGTATTGGGTGTGTTGGGGACACAAGAGACTCTTTGTTATTTGGTTGCAGGGTTGTTTGAGAGAGACCATCTTCATCCTACGCCTCCCACGGATTGATAAACCTTAGCTCATCCATTTGAGGGAAATTTGTTACTTTCCTACAAACCTCTGCACTTGGAGGCCCAACAACGTCTACAAGAAGAAGGTTGAGTAGTAGACATCAGCACCCCATAGACACACAGGTTGATCATTGATCTCTTAGCCGTGTGCGGTGCCCCCCTCCACCATAATCCACCTCGGTCATATCGTCGTAGTGCTTAGGCGAAGCCCTGCGCCGGTAGCTTCATCATCAGCGTCATCATGCCGTCGTGCTGACGAAGCTCTCCCTCGAAGCTCTACTGGATCGTGAGTTCGTGGGACATCACCGAGCTGAATGTGTGCAGATCGCAGAGGTGCCGTACGTTCGGTACTAGGATCGGTCGATCGTGAAGACGTATGACTATATCAACCGCGTTGTCATAACGCTTCCGCATTCGGTCTACGAGGGTACGTGGACAACACTCTCCCCTCTCGTTGCTATGCATCACCATGATCTTGCGTGTGCGTAGGAATTTTTTGAAATTACTACGTTCCCCAGCAGTGGCATCCGAGCTAGGTTTATGCGTAGATGTTATATGCACGAGTAGAACATAAGTGAGTTGTGGGCGATACTAGTCATACTGCTTACCAGCATGTCATACTTTGATTCGGCGGTATTGTTGGATCAAGCGGCCCGGACCGACATTACACGTACGCTTACGCGAGACTGGTTCTACCGACGTGCTTCGCACACAGGTGGCTGGCGGGTGTCAGTTTCTCCAACTTTAGTTGAATCGAGTGGCTATGCCCGGTCCTTGTGAAGGTTAAAACAACACATACTGGACGAAATATCGTTGTGGTTTTGATGCGTAGGTAAGAACGGTTCTTGCTCAACCTGTAGCAGCCACGTAAAACTTGCAACAACAAAGTAGAGGACGTCTAACTTGTTTTTGCAGGGCATGTTGTGATGTGATATGGTCAAGACATGATGCTAAATTTTATTGTATGAGATGATCATGTTTTGTAACGGAGTTATCGACAACTGGCAGGAGCCATATGGTTGTCGCTTTATTGTATGAAATGCAATCGCCATGTAATTGCTTTACTTTATCACTAAGCGGTAGCGATAGTCGTAGAAGCAATAGTTGGTGAGACGACAACGATGCTACGATGGAGATCAAGGTGTCGCGCCGGTGATGATGGTGATCATCACGGTGCTTTGGAGATGGAGATCAAAGGCACAAGATGATTATGGCCATATCATATCACTTATATTGATTGCATGTGATGTTTATCTTTTATGCATCTTATTTTGCTTAGTTCGGCGGTAGCATTATAAGATGATCTCTCACTAAATTTCAAGGTACAAGTGTTCTCCCTGAGTATGCACTGTTGCGAAAGTTCGTCGTGCCGAGACACCACGTGATGATCGGGTGTGATGAGCTCTACGTTCACATACAACGGGTGCAAGCCAGTTTTGCACACGCAGAATACTCGGGTTAAACTTGACAAGCCTAGCATATGCAGATATGGCCTCGGAAACTGAGACCGAAAGGTCAAGCGTGAATCATATAGTAGATATGATCAACATAGTGATGTTCACCATTGAAAACTACTCCATCTCACGTGATGACCGGACATGGTTTAGTTGATATGGATCACGTGATCACTTAGATGATTAGAGGGATGTCTATCTAAGTGGGAGTTCTTAAGTAATTTGATTAATTGAACTTTAATTTATCATGAACTTAGTACCTGATAGTATTTTGCATGTCTATGTTGTTGTAGTAGATGGCCCGTGCTGTTGTTCCGTTGAATTTTAATGCGTTCCTAGAGAAAGCTAAGTTGAAAGATGATGGTAGCAACTACACGGACTGGGTCCGTAACTTGAGGATTATCCTCATTGCTGCACAGAAGAATTACGTCCTGGAAGCACCGCTAGGTGCCAAACCCGCTGCAGGAGCAACGCCAGATGTTATGAATGTCTGGCAGAGCAAAGCTGATGACTACTCGATAGTTCAGTGTGCCATGCTTTACGGCTTAGAACCGAGACTTCAACGACGTTTTGAACATCATGGAGCATATGAGATGTTCCAGGAGTTGAAGTTAATATTTCAAGCAAATGCCCAGATTGAGAGATATGAAGTCTCCAATAAGTTCTACAGCTGCAAGATGGAGGAGAATAGTTCTGTCAGTGAGGATATACTCAAAATGTCTGGGTATAACAATCACTTGATTTAACTGGGAGTTAATCTTCTGGATGATAGTGTCATTGACAGAATTCTTCGATCACTACCACCAAGCTACAAGAGCTTCGTGATGAACTATAACATGCAAGGGACGGATAAGAAGGATGGCAAGGTGAACAAAGGTATATGTGATATACACGTTATTGATGTGTACCTTACTAATGCTCGCAGTAGCACCTGGGTATTTGATACTGGTTCTGTTGCTAATATTTGCAACTCAAAATAGGGACTACGGATTAAGAAAAGATTGGCTAAGGACGAGGTGACGATGCGCGTGGGAAATGGTTCCAAGGTCGATGTGATCGCGGTCGGCACGCTACCTCTACATCTACCTTCGGGATTAGTTTTAGACCTAAATAATTGTTATTTGGTGCCAGCGTTGAGCATGAACATTATATCTGGATCTTGTTTGATGCATGATGGTTATTCATTTAAATCATAGAATAATGGTTTTTCGATTTATATGAGTAATATCTTTTATGGTCATGCACTCTTGAAGAGTGGTATATTTATATTGAATCTCGATAGTAGTGATACACATATTCATAATATTGAAGCCAAAAGATGCAAAGTTAATAATGATAGTGCAACTTATTTGTGGCACTGCCGTTTAGGTCATATTGGTGTAAAGCGCATGAAGAACATCCATGCTGATGGGCTTTTGGAATCACTTGATTATGAATCAGTCGATGCTTGCGAACCATGACTCATGGGCAAGATGACTAAGACTCCGTTCTCCGGAATAATGGAGCAAGCAACAGGCTTGTTGGAAATAATACATACTGATGTATGCAGTCCGATGAGTGTTGAGGCTTGCGGCAGGTATCGTTATTTTCTGACCTTCACAGATGATTTGAGCAGATATGGGTATATCTACTTGATGAAACATAAATCTGAAACATGTGAAAAGTTCAAATAATTTCAGAGTGAAGTGGAAAATCATCGTAACAAGAAAATAAAGTTTCTACGATCTGATCATGGAAGAGAATATTTGAGTTACGAGTTTGGTCTTCATTTGAAACAATGCGGAATAGTTTTGCAACTCACGCCACCTGGAACACCACAGCATAATGGTGTGTCCGAACGTCGTAATCGTACTTTAATAGATATGGTGCGATCTATGATGTCTCTTACTGATTTACCGCTATCATTTTGGGGTTATGCTTTAGAGACGACTGCATTTACGTTAAATAGGGCACCATCTAAATCCGTTGAGACGACACCTTATGAACTGTGGTTTGGCAAGAAACCAAAGTTGTCTTTTCTTAAAGTTTGGGGCTATGATGCTTATGTGAAAAAGCTTCAACCTGATAAGCTCGAACCCAAATTGGAGAAATGTGTCTTCATAGGATACCCAAAGGTGACTGTTGGGTACACCTTCTATCCCAGATCCGAAGGCAAGACATTCGTTGCTAAGAATGGATCCTTTCTAGAGAAGGAGTTTCTCTCAAAAGAAGTGAGTGGGAGGAAAGTAGAACTTGATGAGGTAACTGTACCTGCCCCCTTATTGGAAAATAGTTGATCACAGAAATCTGTTCCTGTGACTCCTACACCAATTAGTGAGGAAGTTAATTATAATGATCATGTAACTTCAGATCAAGTTACTACTGAACCTCGTAGGTCAACCAGAGTAAGATCCGCACCAGAGTGGTACGGTAATCTTGTTCTGGAGGTCATGTTACTTGACCATGACGAACCTATGAACTATGAGGAAGCAATGATGATCCCGGATTCCGCAAAATGGCTTGAGGCCATGAAATCTGAGATGGGATCCATGTATGAGAACAAAGTGTGGACTTTGGTTGACTTGCCCGATGATCGGCAAGCCATCGAGAATAAATGGATCTTCAAGAAGAAGACTGACGCTGACGGTAATGTTACTGTCTACAAAGCTCAACTTATTGCGAAAGGTTTTCGACAAAGTTCAAGGAGTTGACTACGATGAGACCTTCTCACCCGTAGCGATGCTTAAGTACGTACGAATCATGTTAGCAATTGCCGCATTTTATGATTATGAAATTTGGCAAATGGATGTAAAGACTGCATTCCTGAATGGATTTCTGGAAGAAGAGTTGTATATGATGCAACCTGAAGGTTTTATCGATCCAAAGGATGCTAACAAAGTGTGCAAGCTCCAGCAATCCATTTATGGACTGGTGCAGGCATCTCGGAGTTGGAATAAACGTTTTCATAGTGTGATCAAGGCATATGGTTTTATACAAACTTTTGGAGAAGCCTGTATTTACAAGAAAGTGAGTGGGAGCTCTGTAGCATTGCTAATATTATATGTGGATGACATATTGTTGATTGGAAATGATATTGAATTTCTGGATAGCATAAAAGGATACTTGAATAAGAGTTTTTCAATGAAAGACCTCAGCGAAGCTGCTTATATATTGGGCATGAAGATCTATAGAGATAGGTCGAGACGCTTAATTGGACTTTCACAAAGCACATACCTTGATAAAGTTTTGAAGAAGTTCAAAATGGATCAAGCAAAGAAAGGGTTCTTGCCTGTGTTACAAGGTGTGAAATTGAGTCAGACTCAATGCCCGACCACTGCAGAAGATAGAGAGAAAATGAAAGGTGTTCCCTATGCTTCAGCCATAGGCTCTATCATGTATGCAATGCTGTGTACCAGACCTGATGTGTGCCTTGCTATTAGTTTAGCAGGGAGGTACCAAAGTAATCCAGGAGTGGATCACTGGACAGCAGTCAAGAACATCCTGAAATACCTGAAAAGGACTAAGGATATGTTTCTTGTTTATGGAGGTGACAAAGAGCTCGTCATAAATGGTTATGTTGATGCAAGCTTTGACATTGATCCGGATGACTCTGAGTCACAAATCGGATACGTATTTATATTGAACGGTGGAGCTGTCAGTTGGTGCAGTTCTAAAAAAAGCGTCGTGGCGGGATCTACGTGTGAAGCGGAGTACATAGCTGCTTCGAAAGCAGCAAATGAAGGAGTCTGGATGAAGGAGTTCATATCCGATCTAGGTGTCATACCTAGTGCATCAGGTCCAATGAAAATCTTTTGTGACAATACTGGTGCAATTGCCTTGCCAAAGGAATCCAAATTTCACAAGAGAACCAAGCACATAAAGAGACGCTTCAATTCCATCCGCGATCAAGTCAAGGAGGGAGACATAGAGATTTGCAAGATACATACAGATCTGAATGTTGCAGACTCGTTGACTAAGCCTCTCTCACGAGCAAAACATGATCAGCAACAAGACTCCATGGGTGTTAGAATTATTACTGTGTAATCTAGATTATTGACTCTAGTGCAAGTGGGAGACTGAAGGAAATATGCCCTAGAGGCAATAATAAAGTTGTTATTATATTCCCTTATATCATGAAAAATGTTTATTATTCATGCTAGAATTGTATTAACCGGAAAATTAGTACATGTGTGAATACATAGACAAACAGAGTGTCACTAGTATGCCTCTACTTGACTAACTCGTTGAATCAAAGATGGTTATGTTTCCTAACCATATACATGAGTTGTCATTTGATTAACGGGATCACATCATTAGAGAATGATGTGACTGACTTGAACCATTCCGTTAGCTTAGCGTTTGATCGTTTAGTATATTGCTATTGCTTTCTTCATGACTTATACATGTTCCTATGACTATAAGATTATGCAACTCCCGAATATCGGAGGAACACTTTGTGTGCTACCAAACGTCGCAATGTAACTGGGTGATTATAAAGGTGCTCTACAGGTGTCTCCGATGGTACTTGTTGAGTTGGCATAGATCAAGATTAGGATTTGTCACTTCGATTGTTGGAGAGGTATCTCTGGGCCCTCTCGGTAATGCACATCACTATAAGCCTTGCAAGCAATGTGACTAATGAGTTAGTTGCTGGATGATGCATTACGAAACGAGTAAAGAGACTTGCTGGTAACGAGATTGAACTAGGTATTGAGATACCGACGATCGAATCTCGGGCAAGTAACATACCGCTGACAAAGGGAACAACGTATGTTGTTATGCGGTTTGACCGATAAAGATCTTCGTAGAATATGTAGGAACCAATATGAGCATCCAGGTTCCGCTATTGGTTATTGACCGGAGATGAGTCTCGGTCATGTCTACATAGTTCTCGAACCCGTAGGGTCCGCACGCTTAAAGTTCGGTGACGATCGGTATTATGAGTTTATGTGTTTTGATGTACCGAAGGTAGTTCGGACTCCCGGATATGATCACGGACATGATGAGGAGTCTCGAAATGGTCGAGACGTAAAGTTCGATATATTGGAAGCCTATGTTTGGACATCGGAATGGTTCCGGGTGAGTTCGGGCATATACCGGTGCACCGGGAGGTTGCCGGAACCCCCCGGGAGGTATATGCGCCTTATTGGGCCCTAGTGGGAGAGTGGAGAAGGGAGCAAAGGAGGGGGCGCGCCCCCAAGCCCAATCTGAATTGGGAGGGGGGCCGGCCCCCCCTTTCCTTCCTCCTTCCTTCCCCTTCCTTCTCTCCTAATCCAACTAGGGAAAGGGGGGAAGGGATCCTACTCCCGGTGGGAGTAGGACTCCCCTTGGGGCGCGCCTAGGAGGCCGGCCTCCTCCCCCTCCTCCACTCCTTTATATACCGGGGGGGAACCCCATAGACACACAATTTGATCATTGATCTCTTAGCCGTGTGCGGTGCCCCCCCTCCACCATAATCCACCTCGGTCATATCGTCGTAGTGCTTAGGCGAAGCCCTGCGCCGGTAGCTTCATCATCACCGTCATCACGCCGTCGTGCTGACGAAGCTCTCCCTCGAAGCTCTAATGGGTCGTGAGTTCATGGGACTTCACCGAGCTGAACATGTGCAGATCGCGGAGGAGCCGTACGTTCGGTACTAGGATCGGTCGATCATGAAGACGTACGACTACATCAACCGCGTTGTCATAACGCTTCCGCTTTTGGTCTACGAGGGTACGTGGACAACACTCTCCCCTCTCGTTGCTATGCATCACCATGATCTTGCGTGTGCGTGGGAATTTTTCGAAATTACTACGTTGCCCAAGAGTGGCTTCATCATACTGAGCATCTGACTCATATTGGGTTCAGGCCTCTGAAAAAATACTCAACAGTTCATTTCTATGAAGCTGATAACCAGGCTCATACAATTCACTTAGAGTGGACAGGGAAGTAAGCTCGATGATGTCTTGAGCTTTGGCTTCACGATGCACATCTCCTGTCATTCACTCAAGGATCCATGTCTTCGGATCCCTGTTGTAGCCACGAATGTGAAGTGTGGCATAGAACTGTAGCAGAAGCTCTTCATTCCAGTGCTCTTTGTCTGTTACAAACTGCGGAAGACCAACATCCCGAAAGCAGTCTAGTGCTTCTTCAAGACAGGGCAGCCCAGCAATAGCTTCGCAATCCAGACGCATATGAGGAAAGATTCGCTCTTGATTGTATAGAATGCAGGAGTAGTAGCTGCGCTGTTGATGGCTCCTGATGTCTACTACGCAACCTTCTCCTTGTAGACGTTGTTGGGCCTCCAAGTGCAGAGGTTTGTAGGACAGTAGCAAATTTCCCTCAAGTGGATGACCTAAGGTTTATGAATCCGTGGGAGGCGTAGGATGAAGATGGTCTCTCTCAAGCAACCCTGCAACCAAATAACAAAGAGTCTCTTGTGTCCCCAACACACCCAATACAATGGTAAATTGTATAGGTGCACTAGTTCGACGAAGAGATGGTGATACAAGTGCAATATGGATGGTAGATATGGGTATTTGTAATATGAAAATATAAAAACAACAAGGTAACTAATGATAAAAGTGAGCACAAACGGTATTGCAATGCGTTGAAACAAGGCCTAGGGTTCATACTTTCACTAGTGCAAGTTCTCTCAACAGTAATAACATAATTGGATCATATAACTATCCCTCAAGATGCAACAAAGAGTCACTACAAAGTCACTAATAGCGGAGAACAAACGAAGAGATTATTGTAGGGTACGAAACCACCTCAAAGTTATTCTTTCTGATCGATCTATTCAAGAGTCCGTAGTAAAATAACGCAAAGCTATTCTTTCTGCTCGATCTATCATAGAGTTCGTACTAGAATAACACCTTAAGACACAAATCAACCAAAACCCTAATGTCACCTAGATACTCCAATGTCACCTCAAGTATCTGTGGGTATGATTATACGATATGCATCACACAATCTCAGATTCATCTATTCAACCAACACAAAGTACTTCAAAGAGTGCCCCAAAGTTTCTACCGGAGAGTCAAGACGAAAACGTGTGCCAACCCCTATGCATAAGTTCACAATGTTACGGAACCCGCAAGTTGATCACCAAAACATACATCAAGTAGATCACGTGAATATCCCATTGTCACCACAGATAAGCACATGCAAGACATACATCAAGTTTTCTCAAATCCTTAAAGACTCAATCCGATAAGATAACTTCAAAGGGAAAACTCAATCCATTACAAAAGAGTAGAGGGGGAGAAACATCATAAGATCCAACTATAATAGCAAAGCTCGCGGTACATCAAGATCATGCCGAATCAAGAACATGAGAGAGAGAGATCAAACACATAGCTACTGGTACATACCCTCAGCCTCGAGGGTGAACTACTCCCTCCTCGTCATGGAGAGCACCGGGATGATGAAGATGGCCACCGGTGAGGGATCCCCCCTCCGGTAGGGTGCCGGAACGGGTCTAGATTGGTTTTCAGTGGCTACAGAGGCTTGCGGAGGCGGAACTCCCGATCTAATATGTTCCCCGATGTTTTTAGGGTATATGGATATATATTGGCGAAAGAAGTCGGTAAGGGGAGCCACGAGGGGCCCACGAGGGTGGGGGACGCGCCCAGGGGGCAGGCGCGCCTCCCTGCCTCGTGGCCACCTCGAAGCTTCCCTGACTTCAACTCCAAGTCTCCTGGATCACGATCGTTCCAAAAATCACGCTCCCGAAGGTTTCATTCCGTTTGGACTCCGTTTGATATTCCTTTTCTGCGAAACACCGAAACAAGGAAAAAAACAGAAACTGGCACTGGGCTCTGGGTTAATAGGTTAGTCCCAAAAATAATATAAAAGTGCATAGTAAAGCCCATTAAACATCCAAGATGGATAATAAAATAGCATGAATACTTCATAAATTATAGATACGTTGGAGACGTATCAGCATCCCCAAGCTTAATTCCTGCTCGTCCTCGAGTAGGTAAATGATAAAAGAAATAATTTATGACGTGTGAATGCTAGTACGTGCATAAGTTTGATCAATGATAATTTCAATCACCTTTTCTAGCATCATTATATGTCATAACAGTAGCTCAACTCATAGAACTTTTCATGATCAAGTAACAAACTATTCACATGTTAAAGTATAGATCATAAATTTTCTTGAAAACTAACAAACCGTGTTATTAGTCATCAAACAATTACAATTCATCGTATTTTCAGGAAGGGTCTATGTAAGAGCTTTGATTTAGCAAATCCCACATACTCAACTATCATATAGTCTTCCATGATTGCTACCACTCAAAGCATATTTTTAGAACAAATAGTATTCATCGAACACAGAGAAAGATAGGGGCTTAATGTTTCGCCTCCCAACCTTTTACCTCAAGGGTAATGTCAATAGTAATAATTCATGCTCAAATATATTTGAATGGCCATATATGCTTAGATCTTTCCATCACATGATGCTTTCCAACTAAAGAGTAGGTTGGAATGAGAAGGAATACTACCGACTCTTGCATAAAAGTAAAAGATAGGCCCTTCGTAGAGGGAAGCAGGGATTTGCAGAGGTGCCAGAGCTCGAAGCAAAAACAAAGATGAAAATAATTTTGAGAGGTATGCTTTCATTGTCAACATTACGACCAAGAGTTCCCAAATATCTTCCATACTTGATACATCATAGGCGATTCCCACGCAGAAAGGTAAAATTTTTACTCCCCCTCCACCAACATTCACACTCCACGGCTTGTCCGAAACAGCGGGTGCCGTCCAACTATCAACATTCCTGGGGGAGTTTTGTTTAAATTATTTGCGAATTTGTTTTTGATCTTTTGATCATAGGATTGGGCATCCCAGTTACCAGCCATTTTCTCGTGAATGATGAGCGGAGTCCACTCATCGTGAGAATAACCCACCTAGCATGGAAGATACTGACAACCCCTAGTCGCTACATGAGCGATCCGGGCATACAAAACAGATTATTATTTGAAGGTTTAGAGTTTGGCACATGCAAATTTACTTGGAACGGCAGGTAAATACCGCATATAGGTAGATATGGTGAACACTCATGGAAGAAACTTGGTTCAAGGAATTTGGATGCACAAGCAGTATTCCTGCTTAGTACAGATATTTTGGCTAGCAAAGGATTCTAAATAGCAAGCACCACATGTTAGAGGATCCATAACAATATAACTTGTACAAATATACCCAAGCATAACTCATTAAGTTGTCTTCCTTGTACAACTTCAACTAATTTGATCAAGTTTGAAAAAATATAAGGGGATCACAATCATAGAAGATGTCCAAGATAGTATATTTATATGTGAAATCTCTCTTCCTTCAATATACTTTCATGAATTGTTCAAGTGACCAATACAATGTTTGCTAACCTTCAAATTTTTTACCACCTCTACTTCTTATATGTGAAGGCATTACTCCCCATGGGAAAGGCATATGAAACATATATAATTTCAGATTTATGACATTCAAATCATTCAACCATTTACTCATAGGATATAAGTGAAGCACACGAGTAAATGAGAAACTACTCCAAAAAGATATAAGTGAAGATCAATGAGTAGTTAAATAATTATGTAGCTATGTGAGGACTCTCTCTCATTTAAGAATTTCAGATCTTGGGATATTATTCAAACAGCAAGCAAAACAAAATAAAACGACATTTCAAGGATAGCACTCATCATGTGAAGAAGCAAAAACTTAGGCTCAACCGATACTAACCGATAATTATTGAAGAAGATAGGTGGGATGCCTACCGGGGCATCCCCAAGCTTAGATGCTTGAGACTTCTTGAAATATTATCTTGGGGTGCCTTGGGCATCCCCAAGCTTGAGGTTTTGTGTCTCCTTAATTCCTCTCATATCACGGTTTCCCTAAATCTCAAAAACTTCATCCACACATAACTCAACAAGAACTCATGAGATAAGTTAGTATAAACCAATGCAAAAACCTTATCATTTTCTACTGTAAAAATCACTAAAATTATTATTCAACATTTCATACTAAATGCCTCTGCATATTTAATACTCCTATCCTCAAATAGAATCATTAAACAAGCAAACATATGCAAACATAACAGCAATCTGCCAAAACAGTACAGTCTGTAAAGAATGCAAGATTCATCATACTTCCCTAACTCCAAACATTATGAAATTCTACCACACTTTAGAAAATTTATCAGAGCTTATTATGCAAAAAGTTTCAACATTTTATCATATTCTGGCTTTTCTAGGGAATTTTTGCAACAGCGTTAAACTTTTTGTTTTGAAACAGCAACATGTATACTTGCAAAATAAGCATGGTAAAGGCTATCCTTGACATTTTTATTGAAAATAGAGATGCAAAACATTAATCTAAATAACAGCAAGCAAATACTAACAAAATAAAATGAGGCTCCAAGCAAAACACATATCATGTGGTGAATAAAAATATTGCTCCAAGTAAAGTTAGCGATGAATGAAGACGAAAGAGGGGATGCCATCCGGGGTATCCCCAAGCTTAGACTCTTGGTTGTCCTTGAATATTACCTTGGGGTGCCTTGGGCATCCCCAAGCTTAGGCTCCTGCCACTCCTTATTCCATAGTTCATCGAATCTTTACCCAAAACTTGAAAACTTCACAACACAAAACTTAACAGAAAACTCATAAGCTCCGTTAGTATAAGAAAATAAATCACCACTTAGGTACTGTTGTGAACTCATTATAAATTCATATTGGTGTAATATCTACTGTATTCCAACTTCTCTATGGTTCATACCCTCCGACACTACTCATAGATTCATCAAAATAAGCAAACAACACATACAAAACAGAATCTGTCAAAAACAGAACAGTCTGTAGTAATCTGTAACTAACGCAAACTTCTGGAACTTAGAAAAATCTACCAAAATAAGAATACCTAGATAATTTGTTTATTGATCTACTGAAATTGGAATCAGTATTTTATCACTTTCTGGTGATTCTTAACAATTGTTTTCGTGAGCATAAAGTTTCTGTCTTTTTCAGCAAGATCAAATAATTATCATCCAAAAAGATCCTATAGGTCTTACTTGGCACAAACACTAATTAAAACATAAAACCACATCTAACCAGAGGCTAGATAGATTATTTATTAATAAACAGGAGCAAAAAGCAAAGAACAAAAAATAAAATTGGGTTGCCTCCCAACAAGCGCTAACGTTTAACGCCCCTAGCTAGGCATGATGATTTCAATGATACTCACATAAAAGATAAGAATTGAAACATAACGAGAGCATCATGAAGCATATGACTAGCACATTTAATTCTAACCCACTTCCTATGCATAGGGATTTTGTGAGCAAACAACTTATGGGAACAATAATCAACTAGCATATGAAGGCAAAACAAGCATAACTTCAAGATTTTCAACACATAGAGAGGAAACTTGATATTATTGCAATTCCTACAAGCATATATTCCTCCCTCATAATAATTTTTAGTAGCATCATGAATTAATTCAACAATATAACCTTGACATAAAGCATTCTTTTCATGATCTACAAGCATAGAAATTTTATTACTCTCCGCATAAGCAAAATTCTTCTCTTTCAGAATAGTGGGAGTATCATAAGAGACTCGAATACTATAAATTGTTTCCACATTAAAAGAGTGATATTCAGAAAAATGGTAATCATAATCATGACAATTTTTATCATCACTACTTTTTATAGCATAAGTTTCATCACAATAATCGTCATAAGTAGCAACTTTATTCTCATCATAATCGATTGAAACCTCTTCCAAGAGAGTGGAATCATTACTAAATAAAGTCATGACCTCTCCAAATCCACTTTCATAATTGTAACAATAAGATTCAACACCCTCCAAAATAGTGGGATCATTACTTCCTAAAGTTGACACTCTTCCAAACCCACTTTCATCAATATAATCATCATAAGTAGGAGACATGCTATCATCATTATAAATTTGCATATCAAAACTTGGGAGACTAAAAATATCATCTTCATTAAACGTAGCATCCCCAAGCTTGGGACAAACATTAATTGCAGCAAATATATTCTCAAACACGTCATTCTCATCAAACATAGCATCCCCAAGCTTGGGCCTTTTCATATCATAAGCATAATCACTCTCATCATTAATAGTATGGATAGCACCAATAGTATAGCAATTATCATCATCACAATGAGTAGTAGGAGCAACATCATTTGAGAGGAATACCTTTCTACTTTTGCTTCTCCGTCTTTTCTTTTTCTTCTTCACATCATGTGTGGGTTTAACCTTCTTTTTTGAGCTCCTTATTAATGAGATTGGTTGAATAGAAGGCTCCTCCTCGTTACCTGATTCATCATAAGAAATAATAGGAGGATATTGGGAAGTCTCTTCCCTTTCATTAATATTCTCTTCATCCTCTATTTGTTTTCTTTTCTTTATATACTTGGCAATATAAGGATTTTCAATGCAATTCACCGCACAATACATATAAATTTCTTCTAGATCAATATCGAGGAATTTCTCAAGGCTATACTCTGGAATATGCTTAGTTTGACGTTTCATTTCTTCATAACCCAAAAGCAAACTAAGTTCATTATGATGTGCAAGGGAAATCAAGTCATCACAATTTTTGGACACGATTCAATCATGAAACAATTTGCATCAGAGATTTAAATGACCATGTTCATTGCAAAGTTCACAAGTACGGTAAAGACATTTTAAATTTTCAGCACTCACATTTAGCCTTTCTTGCAACCATTTAGTTTCTAAATACTTATGCCTCTTGCAAAATCTATCTTCTCTATTTGGTATGTACTTGCAAACTCTATGCACTCCACAAAAATCAACATGCTTATAAGAGATATTTTTATCATGACTACTGCAATCATCATTAGTACTATGGATATTCAAAGAGTTCATACTAACAACATTGCAATCATGCTCATCATTCAAAGATTTAGTGCCAAACATTTTATAGACTTCTTCTTCTAGCACTTGAGCACATTTTTCCTTCCCATCATTCTCACGAAAGATATTAAAAAGATGAAGCGTATGAGACAAACTCAATTCCATTTTTTTGTAGTTTTCTTTTATAGACTAAACTAGTGATAAAAAAAGAAACAAAAAGATTCGATTACAAGATCTAAAGATATACCTTCAAGCACTCACCTCCCCGGCAACGGCGCCAGAAAAGAGCTTGATGTCTACTACGCAACCTTCTCCTTGTAGACGTTGTTGGGCCTCCAAGTGTAGAGGTTTGTAGGACAGTAGCAAATTTTCCTCAAGTGGATGACCTAAGGTTTATGAATCCGTGGGAGGCGTAGGATGAAGATGATCTCTCTCAAGCAACCCTGCAACCAAATAACAAAGAGTCTCTTGTGTCCCCAACACACCCAATACAATGGTAAATTGTATAGGTGCACTAGTTCGGCGAAGAGATGGTGATACAAGTGCAATATGGATGGTAGATATGGGTATTTGTAATCTGAAAATATAAAAACAACAAGGTAACTAATGATAAAAGTGAGCACAAACGGTATTGCAATGCGTTGAAACAAGGCCTAGGGTTCATACTTTCACTAGTTCAAGTCCTCTCAACAATAATAACATAATTGGATCATATAACTATCCCTCAAGATGCAACAAAGAGTCACTCCAAAGTCACTAATAGCGGAGAACAAACGAAGAGATTATTGTAGGGTACGAAACCACCTCAAAGTCATTCTTTCTGATCGATCTATTCAAGAGTCCGTAGTAAAATAACGCGAAGCTATTCTTTCCGTTCGATCTATCATAGAGTTCGTACTAGAATAACACCTTAAGACACAAATCAACCAAAATCCTAATGTCACCTAGATACTCCAATGTCACCTCAAGTATCCGTGGGTATGATTATACGATATGCATCACACAATCTCAGATTCATCTATTCAACCGACACAAAGTACTTCAAAGAGTGCCCCAAAGTTTCTACCGGGGATTCAAGACGGAAACGTGTGCCAACCCCTATGCATAAGTTCACAATGTTACGTAACCCGCAAGTTGATCACCAATACATACATCAAGTAGATCACGTGAATATCCCATCGTCACCACAGATAAGCACATGCAAGACATACATCAAGTGTTGTCAAATCCATAAAGACTCAATCCGATAAGATAACTTCAAAGGGAAAACTCAATCCATTACAAAAGAGTAGAGGGGGAGAAACATCATAAGATCCAACTATAATAGCAAAGCTCATGGTACATCAAGATCGTGCCGAATCAAGAACACGAGAGAGAGAGATCAAACACATAACTACTGGTACATACCCTCAGCCTCGAGGGTGAACTACTCCCTCCTCGTCATGGAGAGCGCCGGGATGATGAAGATGGCAACCGGTGAGGGATCCCCCCTCCGGCAGGGTGCCGGAACGGGTCTAGATTGGTTATCGGTGGCTACAGAGGCTTGCGGAGGGGGAACTCCCGATCTATTATGTTCCCCGATGTTTTTAGGGTATATGGATATATATATATATATATATATATATATATATATATATATATATATATATATAGGCGAAAGAAGTCGGTAAGGGGAGCCACGAGGGGCCCACGAGGGTGGGGGCGCGCCCAGGGGGGCAGGCGCGCCTGCCTGCCTCGTGGCCACCTCGAGCTTCCCTGACTTCAACTCCAAGTCTCCTGGATCACGTTCGTTCCAAAATTCACACTCCCGAAGGTTTCATTCCGTTTGGACTCCGTTTGATATTCCTTTTCTACGAAACACTGAAACAAGGAAAAAAATAGAAACTGGCACTGGGCTCTGGGTTAATAGGTTAGTCCCAAAAATAATATAAAAGTGCATAGTAAAGCCCATTAAACATCCAAGATGGATAATATAATAGCATGAATACTTCATAAATTATGGATACGTTGGAGACGTATCAGCTCCAGAATCGATCAGAAGAGATGTTTGGCTGTGAATAGGGATTCTTGGCGCTATCGAAGAAGGTGTTGTGGGCTCTGAAGTTGTGCACACTGAATGATCCTGGTGTAGTCGCCACACCTAGAAGCCTTGGCAGCCGTGGCTTGGGCTTCTGAATTTGTGGCCTTTGCTCCACATGATAGTCATATTGTGGTCCAGGAGCTGTGGGAGGAACCATAATGGGCCATCTCACTGTGACAAGCTGGCCATGATCATGTGCCTGTTCAATTGTGTGAGGCCTTGGAGGTGGAACAGTGGCTTCAGCATTCATAGTGGCTTCAGGTTGTACATGAGCTTCAGGCACCACATTTGCTTCAGGCTCCACATTGTCTTCGGCCATGGCAACGTCATCGTCGTCAGTAGCATTGTTTGTGGCAGCCTCAGTGTTTTCAACCTCCGTTTCTTTAATAACAGGAGGGTCGGGCACGATCACATTCTCCTCGAGAATGACTGGATCAGCAGCAGGGGGTGTGGCAACTCTTTCTCCTTGATCTTCATCAGCTGATGCAGCCGGAATGTCTTCAGCAGCTTTAGCTTCAGACTCAGAGACATTCGAAGTAGGGGTGGCTTCAGGAAACACTTGACGTGCTACTGAGCTTTGTTGCACTTCCCCTTCCGGAATGCTCGACATGGTGACCTGTGGCCTGGGGCCTTTGCGAAGCCTGAGAAATGCGGGCGACGCCTTTGGTGAGGGAGTGGTCTACACCATGTAGTTGTCGTCGTCAAGCACCGGAGTGGTGACTTGAGGTGGTGGAGTTCTGGGTGTCTCATCATGAATGGGGGTTTCTTGTTGTGAGCGCTCGGTCCATGAGTCATCTTGAGCGATTGGCGTCAATGGACGACCAATGCTGATTAGTTCACTGCTCGTTGGAGTAGGCGATGATACCGACTGGGGCTCGAGCTAAGGAAGGACTACATCATCATTAACATTGTCTTCATGACCAATGTCTTCAGCTGTGATGGGGTCAACAGCTGGAACTTCTTCATCTTCATGAGCCTCTGTGGAAGCAGGCTCATGGATCACAAGACGACGCTCTTGGTTGTTTGAAGCTGGAAGTGCAACATAAATGGGTTCAACAATGAGGAGCTCAGTGGTAGCAGCACACTCTTTCTTTGAAGACTTTGTCATCAACTTCTTCTTGGACGGGGCTTCATCAGGAACATCCTTGTGCTTGCGTTTCCTGGCTTCGGCTTCAGCTGCCCTTGTCTTCTTCAGCTCTGAAGCTGTTGAGATGACCTTTGGCTTCGAGCTAGTCATGCTGGTAGGGAAGACAATGCGAGGTTCTTCCTGCCTTGATGCTTCAGTTTGGGTCACAGCAGACTTCTTCTGCTTGGCAGCCATTCTGGGGTCGATGCCAGGACGCCCAAGAGCTTTGCACTTTTCAGCTTCATTGTGTGCTTGAACACATTTCTGTGCAAAGTACTTCATGCACTCTCTTGAACCATTAGCTTCATTACGCTTCTTATGGAACTCTTCCTTGAGGTCAAGCAGCATCTTCTTGAAGATTTGAACATCTACCATGCTGAGCTTGGCCATGTTCTTCTTGAAGTGAGCCTTCTCATAATCAATTTTGTTCTTGAGCTCGACTATCTTCTGAGCCAAGGCCAACTCATTAGCAATGGCTCCATCAAAGGTGACGCTGATGTCCACAGGCAGCTGAAGATCATCAATGCTGATGCTCTGGTCATTAAACCACTCATCAATGAAATTGTTCAAAATGTCCATGTCAAAGAGGGGCAGATCGTTGAAGATCTCCGCCTCTTGTTTGCTCTTGATTAGCATCTCAAGGGCATCATCACCAAGATCTTCATCACTGGACAGATCAATGGTGTCATCCTCATTGCGCAGAACGGCAGCAGGGGTCAGTTCATGCCCAGAAATCTTCTTTGGCTTCTTGATTTTCTTGGACTTCTCGGTCTTCTTGGAGACACGAGACAAATCCTCAGACTGCACACTGGGTTCAGGAGGTGCAGTGGCCAATGGCTTCACAGTCGAAGCATTTGGTGCGGCAGAAGGCTTTGAAGCTTTTGATTTCTTCTTCTTCTGCTTCGGTGGTGCTGGCGCATCTTCAGAGTCTGCGTCATCAGCTGATTGCTCCACAGTGGCCCTTTGAGCAGCAATGTGAGAGAGAAGGCCATCAAAGTTGTCAAAGGGGCCGATGATATTGGGACTTGCATCATGGGTGCCATCAACTCTTGGAGCAGACGGACCAGGGTTGAAGTTGAGTCCAAGATCTTTCTTGTTCTTCACAGCTGACTCTTTTGCAAACTGATAGTTGCGATTGAAAAGATTGTCTTCGCGACACCATAACATAGATGATGGGTCGGCATTCTCTGGCTTCGGTCCTCGGACCATGCATGGGTAGAAGCCTTGAGCAATGGCTCCAGACTTTGACTTGGGCTGCAGATTCCTGTACAGAATATCTCCCCATGGGCGCTTGATGGCGTTCTTTTCAGCATATTCGACAGTTACAAATCTGTACTTGAACCATTCTTCTGCCCAATATCTCTGAATCCATTGGATTCGGGTCTTGCGCTGGCCGTAGCTCTCCTCAGGATCGGTTTTGTACATTTCAAACAGATCAGGAGGTAAATCCTTAGCAGTATCTCCATGGCGCTGCCTGCCACCTTTTCTTGCTGATTTCTCAGTTGCCATTATATTCAGACTGAATGGCTTCAGAACAGTGAATGGCTTTCTTTTGCTGGTCAGACAAGAGCTGGCTTCAGGTGAGTGAATATGACGTTGTAAGAACTCTGCAAATGAATGCAGACTATGAGAACCAAGGGATTTTCCCATGGACATGTACCCGTGACAGCATTAGAGGTGCAAGGGAAGGGGAAGAGGTCATATGCATTCTCAGAAGATTTTGAAGATAAATCAGTTTGAAGACATTGACCTCATAGTGCGAAGACATTCACTTATTTGAAGAGAGTTGGTTCCAGATTTGTACTAACCCATGAATAAGTACAAGTGAGGAATCTAAGTAGTTATGAAGCATAAGTGAATATACTTAGCATGATATGAGATGCAGATAAAGACGGATCCAGATTTGGAAGTGTAGAAACCACTTTTGGTTGAAGTGGATGGATTTGACGGATCTAAAAGGCAGTAAAAAGTGAGATTTAATTACTGCTGATGAACTGCTAGACGAGGCAGAGTTAGAGGCCGAGCAGTTCAATCTCCCGCGCCCTAACTTGGCGGCGGAAGACACCTACGGCGGTGGCGGCGGAGAGGACGAGGTCCGCGGCCGGCGTGAGGACAGCGTCGAAGAAGTCGCGGCAGCTAAGCGCTTCGTCTCCGGCGTCGTCACGAGCTAGCGGAGGCGCTAGGGTTTGTGCGAGGTGGCGAGGTGGAAGAAGAGATATGACCGTGGTTAGTGTATATTTATAAGGAAAGGGACAACACAGCGTAATTACACAGGTGCCCCTAGCGGTTCACATCTGAAGGACACGTGGCATGCATGCAACTTATTGGAAGTTGTTCCATGTTCCCACGCACGCCAGGATTGTCGGGTGGTCGTTCCGGCTTCTCCGGTATTCAGGCAGTAAGGATATAGCATTAAAAACAGATTTAAACTTTTGTCTCTTCGCCTTCTGCTGACAAGGATTCAGAGAAGACAATCGACAGGTTTCAATAGAATGCATATGATTTGGATAGATAGAATTTGAGGTAGAAGCACAGAAGGGGTTAGGGTCCGATCACATTCACTTAGATTAGGAAAAAATTCAAGTATGAAGACATAGCCATAAGTGAATGCTGTAGAGGACAGAACACGAATATATAAGCATAAGACCACTCAACATTGCAAAGATAAACGTGAAGTCAAATCAATGTTGAAGACAAACCAAATGCGAAGACCTTGCAATTGTGACGCCAATTGAAACACTTCAAAAGAATTTGGTGGTGGCGTTACCCACCGTATAGGAAGTATTAGACCCAGACACGGCGCACAATTATCGTGGCGCTCCGAAGTCAAATTCCGCATTAATGTATTCACACTTAGAGTGTATGTCTTCATTGATTGAAGATATACGTTACTTTGTGTGTTGCACATCTAAGTCATCAACATGCATAAGCGTTAGGATGTGTGTCCAATCACAGGACATTTGAGGATTCTAAGATATATAGCTCACACCGCAACTTGCAATACCTTTTCTCATCCAAGGGCTTTGTGAAGATATCTGCCAATTGCTCTTCAGTGTTGACGTGAATGATATCAGTATCTTCCTTCATGACATGATCTCTGAGAAAGTGATGACGGGTCTGAATGTGCTTTGTCTTTGAGTGCTGAACTGGGTTGTTGGCAATCTTGATGGTGCTTTCATTGTCGCAGTAGAGTGGCACTTGCTTCAGATGGATGCCATAGTCCTTGAGAGTTTGCTTCATCCATAGAAGCTGAGCGCAGCAAGATCCAGCAGCAATGTATTCAGATTCAACAGTGGAGAGGGATACACAGTTCTGCTTCTTTGAAGAGCAACAGACAAGAGATCGTCCAAGAAAGTGACATGTGCCTGATGTGGACTTGGGATCAACCTTGTCACCAGCATAATCAGCATCTGAGAATCCAACTAGATCAAACTCTGAGCCCTTTGGATACCATAATCCTAGTGTTGGGGTGTAAGCGAAATATCGAAGAATTCGCTTCACTGCTAAGTGATGCGATTCCTATGGTGCCGCTTGGAATCGGGCACACATGCAAACGCTAAGCATTATATCTGGCCTAGATGCACATAAATAGAGTAAGGAACCAATCATGGAGCGGTATACCTTTTGATCGAACTCTTTACCATTGTCGTCGGGACCCAATTGCCCTTTGGTTGGCATTGGCGTCGTGTACCCTTTGCAGTCTTGCATTCCAAACTTCTTCAGGCAATCTTTGAGGTATTTCTCTTGTGATATGAAGATGACGTTGCTCTGCTGACGGATTTGAAGACCAAGGAAGAATTTCAGCTCACCCATCATGGACATCTGATATTGCTCTTGCATCATGTGTCCAAACCATCACTGTATCTCTTGTCAGTGCAGCCAAAGATAATGTCATCCACATAGATTTGGCACACAAACAGATCACCATCATATGTCTTTGTGAAGAGTGTGGGATCCAGGGAACCAGGTTTGAAGCCTTTGCTCTTTAGGAAGTCTTTGAGTGTGTCATACCAAGCGCGAGGAGCTTGTGTGAGGCCATACAGTGCCTTGTTGAGCTTGTATACCATGTCAGGATGTTTTGGGTCTTCAAAACCAGGTGGTTGTGCAACATACACTTCTTCTTCAATCTTTCCATTGAGAAAGGCACTCTTCACATCCATTTGGTACAGGAGGATGTTGTGATGGTTGGTTGCTAGTAGTATACGAATGGCTTCAAGCCTAGCCACGGGAGCAAAAGTTTCATCGAAGTCAATCCCTTCTACTTGCGTGTAACCTTGAGCAACTAGACGAGCCTTGTTTCTGACAACTTTACCATGCTCATCTTGTTTGTTCCGATAGATCCATTTGGTGCCAATGATATTATGCTTGCGAGGATCAGGACGCTTAACCAATTCCCACACATTGTTCAGCTCGAACTGTTGAAGCTCTTCTTTCATAGTTTGAATCCATTCAGGTTCCATGAAGGCTTCATCAACTTTCTTGGGTTCAGATATAGAGACAAATGCAAAGTGCCCACAGAAACTTGCTAGCTGTGTTGCTCTTGAACGAGTGAGCGGACCAGGTGCATTGATGCTATCAATTATCTTCTCAATCTGTACTTCATTTGCAACACGAGGATGAACTGGATGAAGATTTTGCCCTTGCTGATCATTGTCTTCATCTTCAGCATTGGCTTCAGGCTGAGCAGTGTCTTCGGGTTGACTAGGTGCAGAAATGATGATTTCTTCTTCAGCCTGTGCCTCTGAAGGTAGGATTTCTCCAGTACCCATAAGCTTGATAGATTCACTAGGTGGGACTTCATTTAGCACATTTGGCAGGTGCTCTCTTTGCGAGCCGTTAGTCTCATCGAACCGCACATCCACAATTTCAACCACTTTATAGTGAAAGAGGTTGAAAACTCTGTAGGAGTGCGAATGCTTTTCGTAGCCAAGCATAAAACCTTCATGTGCTTTCGGTGCAAATTTTGAAGTGTGATGTGGATCCTTGATCCAGCACCTAGCACCAAATACTCTGAAGTAACTGACATTTGGCTTCCTACCAGTTAGGAGCTCATAGGATGTCTTCTTTAGAAGCTTGTGAAGATAAACACGGTTGATGACGTGGCATGCAGTATCATTGGCTTCAGGCCAGAACTTCCTTGGAGTCTTGTACTCACCAAGCATCGTCCGAGCCATCTCAATGAGGGTTTTGTTCTTGCGCTCCATGATGCCATTCAGCTGAGGTGTGTATGGAGCCGAGAACTCATGAGTGATGCCCAATGTATCAAGATAAGTGTCGAGGCCGGAGTTCTTGAATTCTGTGCCGTTGTCGCTCCTGATGTGCTTGATCTTGATGCCATAGTTCGTCATGGCATGATCGGCGAATCGTCTGAAGACATCCTGCACTTCATTCTTGTAGAGGATTATGTCACCCATGTATATCTCGAGTAATCATCAACAATAATGAAGCCATAGAGGCAAGTAGTGGTAGTAAGGGTAGAGTAGTGAGTAGGGCCAAATGAAAGTGCGTTATATCGACTAGATGGGGGTGAATAGGTGATTTTTATGAATTCTTCACTGAGGAATTTCAGGGTGAGGAAATTCCTAAGCGAAGAACTACTTGCAGCGGAATAAGTACTCAGATGCATACATGACATAACATAAACATGGACATCATGATGAAATGAAAACAGACATAGAGTACAGGAAGCGTAAGCATAGGATAAAACAGGATGAAGACAAACAGACTGAAGAAATTGAACTGAGGAAATTGAGAAAGTCTTTAGTTAAAGTCTACAAACAGATATGAACAAGCACACAACACAGTAATGAGGAAATGAAAGAGTTGAGGAAATAGAACCAGTAGGCTTGGTGAAGACAATGATTTGGTAGACCAGTTCCAACTGCTGTGACAGTTGTACGTCTGGTTGGAGCGGCTAGGTATTTAAACCTGAGGACACATAGTCCCGGACACATAGTCCTCACTGTATTCTCCTTGAGCTAAGGTCACACAGACCTCGCCCAATCACTCGTGGTAAGTCTTCAGGTGACTTCCAAACCTTCACAAACTCGGTCACTCGGCGATCCACAATTTCCTCTTGGATGCTCTAGACCATGACGCCTAACCGTCTGGAAGATGCACAGTCTTCAAAGGTAACAAGCGTCGGATCCACGCAGGATCAATCTCTTCAGTGATGCTCAATCACTTTGGGTTTGTAGGTGTTTGGGTTTGGGTTTTCCTCACTTGATGATTTTTGCTCAAAGTCCTCGGAGGATGGGATGCTCTCAAATGACAAGTGTCTGTTTCTCTCGGAGCAGCCAACTGGCTAGTGGTTGTAGGGGGTGGCTATTTATAGCCTAGGGAGCAGCCCGACATGATAAGACATAAATTCCCTTCAATGATATGACTGTTAGGTGGGTAGATATTTTGGGACAGCTGGCGCGTAGCACAGCAACGGTCGGAAATTTGACTATCAAATTCCTCAGGGCTATCATGTTCCTCACTTGTAGGCAATCTGCACTGGCGAATTCCTAACTCCTCAGTTAGAACAAATTCCTCAGAGACCAAAAGAACTTCGTCTCTGTCACTGAAGAATTTGACTGAACTATATGAGATTTCCAATGGCTTCACTCGAAGGGATTGGTAGGTGTAGGATTTTGAGTTGAGCATCACATGGAAATTTTTCCTTAGTATTTCCTCGACCCCCTTTAACAGTACGGTGTTTCCTATGACTCAAGAAAGAGAAAATGAAACTATGAAAACAAAAGTCTTCACGCTTCATGTTCCTCGAATGAATACCAAGTCTTCAAGGTCACACCGATTTCTTCACTTTCAAAGTCTTCAGAAAGTCTTTAGAAATCCAAAGTCTTTAGTCGAAGAACTTCATTTTTAGGGGTCGACTTTCTCTGTAAATATCAAACTCCTCATAGACTTATAGACCCGTGTACACTCACAAACGCATCAGTCCCTTAACCTATAAGTCTTCAGTACACCAAAATCACTAAGGGGCACTAGATGCACTTACAATCTCCCCCTTTTTGGTGATTGATGACAATATAGGTTAAGTTTTCAACGGGGATAAACATATGAAGTGGAAATACTGATATTGGGGAATTTGATTGCAAGATATAGAAGAACTCCCCCTGAATATGTGCATAGTGAGGAATTTGCTTTTGAAGCAATGCACACTTGAAGAGTAGAATCATGGAGATCTCCCCCAATATCTTGTAATTCATACACGCATTTAACATATGATATGAAGAATTTGAAATGCATGATGAAATATGGTGACTGATGTAATTCAGCATGCGTGCATTAATATTAATGAGGAATAAGCATGCAGAATAACACAACAAAAGTATCAGACCACCATAGGGTTTAAGATTACAACTCGATCCGGCAAAGTCTTCAAAAAGAATGAGAGTTGTAACTTAGCAAAAAACGCCCATATATGTAGACCCGCTTGAAGACTAACTCAAATTTCTCCCCCTTTGTCATCGAATGACCAAAAGGATCAAAAAATGAGGACCAAAGCCCCTGAAGAATATCAAGTTGATGGAGGAGCGCCAGCATTGTTGGGGTTGGTTGTTGTAGTAGGGTCTGCCGCAGTGTCGTCCAAGTCTTCATGCTCATCGGTTCCGCGCGATGAAGAATAGGAGCTGGCCACCAAGGAAGGAACCTTGACCTTCTTGAATTTCTTCGCTGGAGGTGTAGACCAATCAAAGTTCTCCTTGAGACCCATTTGCTTCAGATCTTCTTCACCATACAGATGTGACAGAACAGCCCAGGTACGACCGAAGACTTCATGGAGGTAGTAATGGTTTTTCTTCACTTCATTGTGTGTAGAAGTCATGTTGTGAAGAATGGAACCAAACTGACGCTTAACCCATTTGTGGTTTCAATCCACCTTCTGGTGAAGACTAAGAAGAAGCTCACGATCAGTCATTACTCTTGGAGCTGTGGCTTGAGGATTTGGCTTAGAAGCATTAGCGGCAGAGTCATGAGTAGCAGAGTCATCATTGGTGGAGTAAGATGCAGCTTTGCGAAACTGACCATCCAATGGACGATTGCCTTCATCAATAACAGCAACGGCCTTGCCCTTTTCATCAGCTGAGGAAAATGTCCGCTTGAGGACTTCAATGGGGGGCAAGTAGCTGAGGTGATTCTGAAAATCAGCCTTGTAGTTGAGTGAAGACCTTGTTCTGAGGAATCTCATAATCCAAGGAGTGTAAGGCTTCAACTCAAATGGATAGAGTGCAACATTTGCTAGAGTCCTCATGAAGGAATCATGATAGTTGAAAGGAATGCCATGCATGATATTGAACAGCAGATTCTTCATGATGCCAACGACTTCCTCATCAGTCGAGTCGTGGCCTTTGATTGGACTCATTGTCTTCGTCAGAATGCGATAGACTGTTCTTGGCACGTACATCAATTCCTTCACGAGGAATTTGGTCCATGGGGCTTGACCGGGCTTCAGTGGCTTCATCATTACTTGCATGTAATGAGCAGTGAGTTCAGGTTCATGGTATAGACAACGAGCGCCATCAAGGGAGGACTGATTGGCAGGGCATGAAGCAATTCAGAGGCTAGTGCTTTATAGTGAGTATTTTCGGTCATCCAGTCCAAAACCCAAGAGTTCACATCGTCAGCATCTCCTGTGATGTGGAGTGTTGCATAGAACTGAAGAATTAGCTCTTCATTCCAATCAACAATGTCAGTGCAAAAGTTGAGCAGTCCTGCATCATGAAGCACACTTAGGACTGGGGTGAAGCAAGGCAGTGATTCCATGTCTACGTGAGGAATATGCTCATGGTCGAAGACTTTGTCTTTGTTGAAAAGCAGTGAAGAATAGAAGTTGGCTTGGTTGGCAGTCCAGAAATGCTTCCTTCTAAGACGAGCAGAGTCATATGAGTTATAATCTGTGAAGAACACATGCTCGCCGAAGAAGTCATCAGCCTTGAATTTTTGCTTCTTTGAGAAGGGATCCTTTGGCTTGGGCTGAGGAGTATCGGTCAATTGCATCACCACCTCAGGAATCGCAATCTCAGGATCCACAGACTGAGGAATTTCAGTTTCTTCAGAGGCAGCCTGGGTTTTCAATTCTTCATTAACAATTTCATCAGCACTAGTGGCTGGAATCTCTTCATGGATGGACGTGTGGGGTGTGATTCTTTAGATCCCATTTGAACTTCAGTATTCACTGGGGACTGAGGAATTTGTTGCAGTGGTGTGAATAGAGGAGAATTGGGGTGCTGATTTTCCCAAAAGTCATCGTTCATCACAGTCGTTGTGCACCCAATGTCCACATCTACATCTTCTTCATTGATTTCTTCAACACCGGCCTCTTCAGCTGTGAACTGAGGCATGGGCGATGAGATGATTGGAGTTGAAGGGTGTAACACCCCGCATGTAACTTGCCATATTTGTAACTCCGACTCTTGCCATTTTCGGCTATGTGTTATGTTTTTCCCTCCGTTGTCGGGTTTTGTCTTTCGTTTTGTATTTTGTCATGTCATGCATTTTCATATCATTTCATCATGTGCATTGCATTCGCATACGTGTTCGTCTCATGCATCCGAGCATTTTCCCCGTTGTCCGTTTTCCAATCCGGCGCTCCTATCTCCTCCGGTGCTCCCCTCTTGTTTTCTTTCGTGTGCGTGTGTCAAACTTTCTCGGAATGGACCAAGGCTTGTCAAGTGGTCTTATTATACCACCCGTAGACTACCGGTCAAGTTTCGTTCCATTCGGAGGTCGTTTGGTACTCCATCGGTTAACCGGGCATCTGCAAAGTCCATTTGAGTGTCCAGCAAAACCCCCCTCCAAAACCAGCCCAAAACCCACCAAACTCTCTTCCATGCTCTAGGTCGTTCGATCACGATCGTGTGGGCGAAAACCGCATCTCATTTGGAGTCTCCTAGCTCCCTCTACCTATTTATATGTGGGCATCCCGAAAAACGAAACTGCAGACGAAACCCTAACCCTCTCCCTCCGCGCCGCGCCGGACGCGTCCGCTCCGGCCGGACAACGTCCGCCGCGCCGCCCGGCCAATCGCAGGCCGCCATGTCAGCGTCCGCGCCGCCGCCGCCGCCGAAGCCTGCAGGCCCATCGCCGGCCCCCGCGGCCCGCAGCCTCCCCGCGGGCCCGCGCGCCGCCCCGCGCCCGCTGCCGTGCCCGCGCGCCGCCGGGTCCCGTCGCCGCCGCCGCTCGCCGGTGCGCCGCGCCCCGCCGCCGCCCGCCTCTGCCGCCGCCGCCTCCGCCGCCTCCTCCGCCGCCGTCCACCTCGCCTCCTCCCTCCGGCCGCGGCCTCCCTCGCCTCCTCCGTCGTCGGCCACGGGCGCCATCGCCGGCCGAGCCAGATCCGATCGATCCAACGTGAGTAGTTGACTTTTCTCGACCCCCAAATATTTTCTAAGTCTGGAATTTCATCAGCATGTGCTCCTGTTCGAGATGCGATAACTCTGTGCATGTAGCTCCGATTCGCGCGTGTAATATTTCAATTTATTCGCCTCGTGATGCTCTACATTTTGTTAAATTGCACCATGTTCATTAGAGGTCATCTTGATGCCCAAATCTCTGTTGGAAGAGGGCTAGTTGCTGTTATTCTCTGGTTCTTGATAGAACTTGGAGATTTGTCATTTTTGTATCATTTAATCTGTGCATCTTTTGAGCATGAGCTCTACATGTGTTTTGAAGTATGTCATGCCATATTTCCAGTGGTGTAGTCCATGTATTTTTGTGATCTCTGTGGTTACTAGCACAAGCATGCAAAGTAGGCCCCGTAATATTTCTGATTTCAGGGACTTAGTGATTTCTCTAAGTCCTCGTCTGCTGTAATTTTGTTGCCATGTAAACTTGATGCTACAGAGAGATCCATGCATATTTTGGAGATGTTCAGTAAGGATGTTTTGTAGCTATAGTTGTAATTGATCCTTTCCTGCAATTGTTTACAATTATAGAGTGCCATAGGATGACTCAATCTTGCTCTACTTTTGCTATAAAATATTTCTGGCAGATTCTTCACATGATTTGCAATCTTGCCAGTTTTTCACCAAGTCTGTGAACCTGTAATCTTTTGCATTTTTGCCATGCTTGTTTGAGCTTGATATGTTGTGAACTAGCCATAGCTCAGTGTTCATATTTTGTCAAGCATCTCCTGTATATTACTGCCATGTGCTTTGTTGCTATGTTGGGGTGCTGTAGCATTGTTACTTGTTGCATTTTAAGTGCTACCTTGCTGTTTACCGCAGATTCGTGTCATTCTTGTTTTGCTTGCCATTTGCAAACCGTGCATCCGATTCCGGTGATCTTTATATCGATTTCGACCGAAATCATCTCACCTTTCCAGTGGCATGCTTGGTTTGCCAAGTTACTGCCATGTTCATCTTTTTCCCTCCGGAGCACGCATATGCATCGCATATCATATCTTGCATATCATACATGTTTTGCATCATGTTGCTTGCGCATTTCTCGTTGTTGATTGTGGTTCCATTTGTTTGTGTTCTTGTCTTGGGTAGAGCCGGGAGACGAGTTCGTGAACGAGGAACCTGTCGAGTACGCTTACGAGGATCAAGCTTTCGACAACTCTGAGAACCTTGCAGGCAAGATGACCACCCCTCGAAATCACTTCTATCTTTGCTATGCTAGTTGTTCGCTCTATTGCCATGCTCGCTACCTATCACTTGCTATATCATGTCTCCCATTTTAGCCATGTCATCCCTAACCATCCTTTCCTAGCAAACCGTTGTTTGGCTATGTTACCGCTTTTGCTCAGCCCTTCTTATAGCGTTGCTAGTTGCAGGTGAAGTTGAAGTTTGTTCCATGTCGGAACATGGATATATTGGGATATCACAATATCTCTTATTTAATTAATGCATCTATATATATTTGGTAAAGGGTGGAAGGCTCGGCCTTATGCCTGGTGTTTTGTTCCACTCTTGCCGCCCTAGTTACTGTTATACCGGGATTATGTTCCTTGAGTTTGAGTTCCTTACACGGTCGGGTGATTTATGGGACCCCCTTGACAGTTCGCCTTGAATAAAACTCCTCCAGCAAGGCCCAACCTTGGTTTTACCATTTGCCACCTAAGCCTTTTTCCCCCGGGTTTTCGCGAGCCCGAGGGTCATCTTATTTTAACCACCCCGGACCAGTGTTCCTTCGAATGCTGGCCCAAACTGGGCGATGTCCGGCGCCCCCTGGGCAACCAGGGTCTATGCCAACCCGACGTCTTGCCCATCCAGTGTGCCCTGAGAACGAGATATGTGCAGCTCCTATCGGGATTTGTCGGCACATTCGGGTGGCTTTGCTGGTCTTGTTTTACCATTGTCGAGATGTCTTGTAAACCGGGATTCCGAGACTGATCGGGTCTTTCCGGGAGAAGGTTTATCCTTTGTTGACCGTGAGAGCTTATGATGGGCTAAGTTGGGACACCCCTGCAGGGTATTATCTTTCGAAAGCCGTGCCCGCGGTTATGAGGCAGATGGGAATTTGTTAATGTCCGGTTGTAGATAACTTGTCACTTGACCCAATTAAAATACATCCACTGCGTGCGTAGCCGTGATGGTCTCTTCTCGGCGGAGTTCGGGAAGTGAACACGGTCTGTGTTATGAATGACGTAAGTAGGTGTTCAGGATCACTTCTTGGTCATTGCTAGATGACGTCCGTTCCGTTGCTTCTCTTCTCGCTCTCATTTGCGCAAGTTAGCCACCATATATGCTTTTGCCGCTGCAGCTCCACCTCATTACACCATCTTTTCCTACAAGCTTAAATAGTCTTGATCTCGCGGGTGTGAGATTGCTGAGTCCCCGTGACTCACAGATTCTACCAAAACAGTTGCAGGTGCCGACGATGCCAGTGCAGATGATGGCGTCGATCTCAAGTGGGAGTTCGACGAGGAACGTGGTCGTTACTATGTGTCTTTTCCTGATGATCAGTAGTGGAGCCCAGTTGGGACGATCGGGGATCTAGCATTTGGGGTTGTCTTATTTTCATCTGGATTTTGACCGTAGTCGGTCTATATGATTGTATTTTGGATGATGTATGATGATATTTATGTATTGTGTGAAGTGGCGATTGTAAGCCAACTCTTTATCCCATTCTTGTTCATTACATGGGATTGTGTGAAGATGACCCTTCTTGCGACAAAACCACTATGCGGTTATGCCTCTAAGTCGTGCCTCGACACGTGGGAGATATAGCCGCATCGTGGGCGTTAAAAGTTGGTAATCAGAGCCATCCCCGACTTAGGAGCCCCCTGCTTGATCGAATCGCTGGCGTTGTTGAGTCTAGATCAAAAATGTTTTGAGTCTTAGGATTATATATATTAGAGAGTAGGATTCTTTTTACTCCTCAGTCCCTTCGTCGCTCTGGTGAGGTCTCCTGACGTAGAAGTTTTGTCTATTCTCTCCTCAAATTTCACTAATTTTTTTTTAGGATCACGCGGGTATCTTGGAATCGTTCCGATGGATTTGTGACGAGAACATTGTTCTTGGTGCCTCCTGACATTTAGGGGTTGTGGCAGTGTCCCGGGGAGTTGAGCTCCGAGGTGTTGTCGTCACAATTTTATCGTTGCAGTTCTGGAATACCTGAGTTTCGCCGACATCGAAATCTCTTTTATGCAGTTGTTGGTGAGATCACCTCGACGCCACCCAGTACTGGGGCGGGAGTTCGGGAGTATTGCCATAACTTGTATAACGGATGTTTTTTGAAGGTTGAGGTAAACGATTTCCGAAGGTTTCTTGGTTATGTGTTGACGGATGGATACAGCTGGATCTAGGGATTGTTAGTTTGGGTGATATATTTTGTGTCCCCTGTATCCCTTACACTAGATTGCATAACCAGAAAGTTTCGGGAGTTTATAAGTGGGAATTCAAGTAGCCTTAGGATATCTTTCCGACAGACGCATGATATGAGATTGGGGTTCGACGTCTAGTGGTCCGCTTTTCCACGGTTGATTTTACAGTGGTCTCGTTGTGTCTTAAAGAGTCCATGGCTATGCCGACTCGGGGACGCTTCGTATGTCATGTGCACAGCCTTGTACATGATGGTGCTGTACGATTGAGCCCGTGTGGGCCCCACCACGAAAACTTCGGACGAAATATCTATCATATGTTTGTTCCGGCTTATTTTGCAAGCCAATACTTTGTTTTATTTTGTATTGTGGTATTCGAGTTACTTCGAATTCATATGTTCATTCCATATCTTTTTCAAGTGGCTTCTCAACTTATGGAAGTGTGATGATTTACTACGGAATTCATTCGTTCATCTTCGTTCGAATGTTTATTGTGAAGACTATATGTTGCAATTTCTATCCGTTGATTCTACTTATCTATTTGTCTATCAAGATGCTAACGGATGTCACCCTCTTCAGGATGGCTCCGCCAACGCGTCAGAATCCGGATCGCAATGAAGGGAGTCAAGCGAACCCTCCGCCACCACCTCCACCTCCGGAGGCATGGAAAGCAATCATGGCAGCCACCAACGCCAATGCTCAGATGATTCTGCAACTCTTGCAAGAACGTACTCAAGGGCAAGGCAATCAAGGCAATCAAGGTCAAGGCAACAATCAGTTTCACTTTGCCACTCTCAACCAGTTTCTCGCAAATCAGCCCAAGTCTTTCAGCTACTGTGCCGAGGCCACGGATGCCGATGATTGACTCGTGGACATCAACAAGCATTTTGAATGTAGCAATGTCAGGCCTGAGGACTTTGTCAAGTTCGCTTCTTTCCAGCTCAAGGACCAAGCTGCTGATTGGTATCAACAATACAAAGATTCCAGAGGAGGTCGTGTGATCACTTGGACTGACTTCTGTCGGGACTTCAAAGCGCACCACATTCCACAAAGTGTTGTTGAGAGCAAGCGTGAGGAGTTCCGCAATCTCAAGCAAGGCAACATGTCTGTGTATCAATACAACATTCAGTTTCAGAAACTTGCTCGCTTCACTAAACAAGACGTTCCTGATGAGAAGAGCATGATCTATCATTTCAGAGGTGGCCTTAAAGAGGATCTGCAGTTAGCTCTCGTTCTTGTTGAGCCTACTCAGTTTGATCAATTCTACAATATGGCACTAAAGCAAGAGGCTGCTCAGCTCAAGTGTGAGGCTTCTAAGAAGAGAGTCAGAGACGCAGTTCAGTCTTCTTCTTCCTCACTTGTGACAGTAAGCAACAGAAGTTCTGGTTGCCTCCTCCTCCTCCGTTTCGTCAGCCTTACCAGTAGAAGAACAAAGGTGGCCATGGTTCTTCCAACTCTTCCAACTCTGGCTATCAGAACAAGTCTCAGAATCAAGCTCCAAAGTCCAATGCTCCTTATCACCGTCCACTCTCAGAGGTGACTTGCAACAAATGTCAGTAGAAAGGTCACTATGCTAACAAGTGCTTCAACCAGAGGCGTCTTCCTCCTCCTCCTCCTCTCAGATCTTCCAGCAATGCAGTGGTCAAGCATAATCCAAAGTCTGCAAAGGTGAACATGATGAATGCAGCTCAAGCGGAGGAATCTACTGATGTGATAATGGGTAATCTTCCTGTTAATGATATTCCTGCAAAAGTTCTTTTTGATACTGGTGCATCTCTTTCTTTCATTTCAAGACCTTTTGTTGCCAAGCATGAACTTGTGACGGAAAAGATCCCTATCCCGTTGAAGACTGTGTCTCCGGGAAAACAAATGACATCTAATAATTGTGTCCCGGATGTTTCCATCAAGATGGGTGACTATAAATTTCAGTCTTCTCCAATGGTCCTTGGTGACTCGGATATTGATCTTATTCTTGGGATGGACTGGCTTTCTAAGCACAAGGCTCAACTTGATTGTGCTGCCAGGGAAATTCAATTGACACACTCGTCTGAGGATGTGATTATTTTTGCCGCTCGTGATGAAACCATTCGGTTTTTCTCTCTCAATGAGAAGGGTGAATTGGATGCCATATCTCAAATTCCAGTCATTTGCGAGTATCAAGATGTCTTTCCAGAAGAGCTTCCGGGTATGCCTCCTCATCGGCCAGTTGAGTTCGTTATCGAACTGGAGCCTGGCACTGAACCCGTTTGCAAGCGTCCATACAAGCTTGGACCTAACGAGCTGAAGGAATTAAAGAAACAGCTCGATGAACAAGAGCGTCTGGGTTTGATCAGACCGAGTTCTTCTCCATGGGGTTGTGGTGTTCTTTTTGTCAAGAAGAAGGATGGCACGGACCGACTTTGTGTCGACTACCGTCCATTGAACAAGAAGACAATCAAGAACAAGTATCCACTTCCCAACATCAATGAGCTATTTGAGCAACTCAAGGGTGCTAAAGTATTCTCGAAGCTTGACCTTCGTATGGGTTATCATCAGATTCGCATTCGTGAAGAAGACATTCCCAAGACAGCATTCAGAACAAGCTTTGGTTCTTATGAATATACTGTCGTGCCTTTCGGCCTTGTCAATGCTCCTCCGGTGTTGTCTCGGATGATGAATTTCATCTTCAACCCCTATACCAATGAATTCATTCTGGTGTATCTCGATGATATCTTGGTCTTCTCCGAGAATAAGCATGATCATGCCAAACATTTGCGATTGGTGCTCGACAAGCTCAGAGAGTATCAATTCTATGCGAAGTTCTCCAAATGTGAGTTTTGGCTCGATGAAGTTCTTTTCCTTGGTCACATCATCTCTGCCAAGGGAATCGCTGTTAACCCCGAGAAGGTGTCCGCAGTTGTGGATTGGGAACCTCCTCAAAATGTCAAGCAGCTTCGAAGTTTTCTGGGTCTTGCAAGCTATTGCCGAAGATTCGTTGAGAATTTCTCCAAGATTGCAAAACCTCTTTCCAACCTCCTACAGAAGCATGTGAAGTATGTCTGGTCTCCTGAGTGTGACGTCGCTTTCAACACTCTCAAAGAGAAACTAGTCACAGCTCCTGTCTTGACTCGTCCTGATGAATCCAAGCCGTATGAAGTTTTCTGTGATGCTTCTCTCCAAGGTCTCGGTGCTGTATTAATGCAAGAGAAGAAAGTTGTGGCCTATACCTCTCGGCAGTTGAAGCCCAACGAGAAGAACTACCCCACTCACGATCTTGAGTTGGCGGCAGTTGTCCATGCATTGATTATGTGGAGACATCTCTTGTTGGGAAGACAAGTGGACATTTTCACTGATCACAAGAGTCTCAAGTATATCTTCACTCAGCCCAACCTCAACCTCAGGCAGACTTGATGGGTCGAAATGATTCAAGAGTACAGTCCGAGTATCGAATATACTCCAGGCAAAGCAAATGTCATTGCAGATGCTTTAAGCAGGAAGGCTTATTGCAACAGCTTAATTCTCAAGCCTTTCCAACCGGATCTTTGTGAAGCTTTCCGCAAGCTGAATCTCCAAGTTGTTCCTCAAGGCGTTCTTGCCAACCTCATTGTATCTCCTACTTTGGAAGATCAAATTCGTGAGGCACAACTCCTTGATGCCATGGTGAAGAAGGTGAAACGTGGTATCGACAAGGGTCTTTCCAAATACAAGTGCTATCGCATTGATGACAGAGACACTTTGTTCTTCGAGGACCGGATTGTGGTTCCGAAAGGTGATCTAAGGAAAGTCATAATGAACAAAGCGCACAATTCTCTCCTTTCCATTCATCCTGGAAGTACGAAGATGTATCATGACCTCAAGCAGTCGTATTGGTGGACTCGAATGAAGCGAGAAATTGCTCAATTCGTGAATGAATGTGATGTCTGCCGAAGAGTGAAAGCAGAACACCAACGACCAGCTGGTCTCCTCCAACCTCTTGCTATCCCAAATGGAAGTTTGATCATATCGAAATGGACTTCGTGACTGGATTTCCAAAGTCCAAGCGCGGAAATGACGCTATCTTCGTTGTCATCGACAAGCTCTCTAAAGTGGCTCATTTCCTTCCAATCAAAGAATCCATCACAGCAGCTCAGCTGGCAGAGCTGTACACCTCCAGAATTGTCTCCTTGCACGGCATTCCACAATTGATTTCTTCAGATCGTGGAAGCATCTTCACCTCTAAGTTCTGGGATTCCTTCCAAAAGGCCATGGGCACTAACATTCGCTTCAGCACAGCTTTCCACCCTCAAACTAGTGGCCAAGTCGAGCGAGTCAATCAAATTCTTGAAGATATGCTCAGGGCTTGTGTCATTTCTTTTGGCATGAAATGGGAAGATTGTCTTCCTTATGCTGAATTCTCCTACAACAACAGCTTCCAAGCGAGTTCGGGCAAGGCCCCATTCGAGATTCTCTATGGCAGAAAGTGTCGTACTCCCCTCAATTGGTCAGAGACTGGTGAACGCCAACTTCTTGGCAATGACTTAATCACTGAAGCTGAAGAAATGTGTAAAGTCATCCGTGATAATCTCAAAGCCGCGCAATCGCGCCAGAAGAGTTACTATGATAGTAAGCATCGTGATTTGGCTTTCGAGATCGGAGACCATGTCTACCGCCGCGTCTCTCCAATAAAAGGCACTTGTGGTCCTTTCAAGATCATTGGCAAAAGAGGCGACCTCGCCTATCAACTTGAGCTTCCTTCCAACTTCGCGAACGTGCACGATGTGTTCCACGTGTCACAGCTCCGCAAGTGCTTCAAGACGCCTGAGCGCACTATCAACTTCGAAGAGATTGACCTTCAAGAAGATTTGTCTTATCATGAGCACCCCGTTGCTATTCTTGAAGAAACTGAGCGCAAGACTCACAACAAGTCCATCAAATTTCTGAAAGTGAAGTGGTCGCACCATTCCGACCGGGAAGCCACCTGGGAACGCGAGGACCATCTCCGTTCCGAATATCCAGAGTTCTTTCAGCCCTAGATCTCGGGACGAGATCCTCTCGTAGTGGTGGAGTGTTGTAACACCCCGCATGTAACTTGCCATATTTGTAACTCCGACTCTTGCCATTTTCGGCTATGTGTTATGTTTTTCCCTCCGTTGTCGGGTTTTGTCTTTCGTTTTGTATTTTGTCATGTCATGCATTTTCATATCATTTCATCATGTGCATTGCATTCGCATACGTGTTCGTCTCATGCATCCGAGCATTTTCCCCGTTGTCCGTTTTCCAATCCGGCGCTCCTATCTCCTCCGGTGCTCCCCTCTTGTTTTCTTTCGTGTGCGTGTGTCAAACTTTCTCGGAATGGACCGAGGCTTGTCAAATGGTCTTACTATACCACCCGGAGACTACCGGTCAAGTTTCGTTCCATTCGGAGGTCGTTTGGTACTCCATCGGTTAACCGGGCATCCGCAAAGTCCATTTGAGTGTCCAGCAAAACCCCCCTCCAAAACCAGCCCAAAACCCACCAAACTCTCTTCCATGCTCTAGGTCGTTCGATCATGATCGTGTGGGCGAAAACCGCACCTCATTTGGAGTCTCCTAGCTCCCTCTACCTATTTATATGTGGGCATCCCGAAAAACGAAACTGCAGACGAAACCCTAACCCTCTCCCTCCGCGCCGCGCCGGACGCGTCCGCTCCGGCCGGACAACGTCCGCCGCGCCGCCCGGCCAATCGCAGGCCGCCACGATAGCGTCCGCGCCGCCGCCGCCGCCGAAGCCCGCAGGCCCATCGCCGGCCCCCGCGGCCCGCCTCCCCGCGGGCCCGCGCGCCGCCCCGCGCCCGCCGCCGTGCCCGCGCGCCGCCGGGTCCCGTCGCCGCCGCCGCTCGCCGGTGCGCCGCGCCCCGCCGCCGCCCGCCTCTGCCGCCGCCGCCTCCGCTGCCTCCTCCGCCGCCTCCGCTGCCTCCTCCGCCGCCGGCCACCTCGCCTCCTCCCTCCGGCCGCGGCCTCCCTCGCCTCCTTGGAATTTCATCAGCATGTGCTCCTGTTCGAGATGCGATAACTCTGTGCATGTAGCTCCGATTCGCGCGTGTAATATGTCAATTTGTTAGTCTCGTGATGCTCTACATTTTGTTCAATTGCACCATGTTCATTAGAGGTCATCTTGATGCCCAAATCTCTGTTGGAAGAGGGCTTGTTGCTGTTATTCTCTGGTTCTTGACAGAAGTTGGAGATTTGTCATTTTTGTATCATTTAATCAGTGCATCTTTTGAGCATGAGCTCTACATGTGTTTTGAAGTATGCCATGCCATCTTTCCAGTGGTGTAGTCTATGTATTTTTTTGATATCTGTGGTGACTAGCACAAGCATACAAAGTAGGCCCCGTAATATTTCTGATTTCAGGGACTTAGTGATTTCTCTAAGTCCTCGTCTGCTGTAATTTTGTTGCCATGTAAAATTGATGCTACAGAGAGATCCATTCATATTTTGGAGATGTTCAGTAAGGATGTTTTGTAGCTATAGTTGTAATTGATCCTTTCCTGCAATTGTTTACAATTATAGAGTGCCATAGGATGACTCAATCTTGCTCTACTTTTGCTATAAAATATTTCTGGCAGATTCTTCACATGATTTGCAATCTTGCCAAGCTTATTGTAGTTGATCCATACATGCTATGTAATTGTTCTTGCCATGGTTAGCTTCATAAACATGCCATCTTGCTGTAGGTATGCTTGGTTTGTCATGCATTTCTCTGTAGTGAGTGCATCGAGCTCACAAAGAGGCCTACATATTATTATTTCTGCCATGCTCTGTTTTCTGCTAAGTCTGAAACCTGATAACGAAACTTGCTATGTTTACATGCTTGCCATCATATCTTCTGGTCCTTTTTGGCTTATGGTCAGTAATGGACTTTTGTCATGTGCTTTTAGTAGAACACTACCATGCCTTGTTTTGCTTTGTTAAGTTCCTGTAGCATGTTGATTTCGTGCTCTGAACATTGCTACCTGATGCTGATTTCTGCCATGTCCAGTTTTTCACTAAGTCTGTGAACCTGTAATCTTTTGCATTTTTGCCATGCTTGCTTGAGCTTGATATGTTGTGAACTAGCCATAGCTCAGTGTTCATCTTTTGTCAAGCATCTCCTGTATATTACTGCCATGTGCTTTGTTGCTATGTTGGGGTCCTGTAGCATTATTACTTGTTGCATTTTAAGTGCTACCTTGCTGTTTACCGCAGATTCGTGTCATTCTTGTTTTGCTTGCCATTTGCAAACCGTGCATCCGATTCCGGTGATCTTTATATCGATTTCGACCGAAATCATCTCACCTTTCCAGTGGCATGCTTGGTTTGCCAAGTTACTGCCATGTTCATCTTTTTCCCTCCGGAGCACGCATATGCATCGCATATCATATCTTGCATATCATACATGTTTTGCATCATGTTGCTTGCGCATTTCTCGTTGTTGATTGTGGTTCCGTTTGTTTGTGTTCTTGTCTTGGGTAGAGCCGGGAGACGAGTTCGTGAACGAGGAACCTGTCGAGTACGCTTACGAGGATCAAGCTTTCGACAACTCTGAGAACCTTGCAGGCAAGATGACCACCCCTCGAAATCACTTCTATCTTTGCTATGCTAGTTGTTCGCTCTATTGCCATGCTCGCTACCTATCACTTGCTATATCACGTCTCCCATTTTAGCCATATCAGCCCTAACCATCCTTTCCTAGCAAACCGTTGTTTGGCTATGTTACCGCTTTTGCTCAGCCCTTCTTATAGCATTGCTAGTTGCAGGTGAAGTTGAAGTTTGTTCCATGTCGGAACATGGATATGTTGGGATATCACAATATCTCTTATTTAATTAATGCATCTATATATATTTGGTAAAGGGTGGAAGGCTCGGCCTTATGCCTGGTGTTTTGTTCCACTCTTGCCGCCCTAGTTACTGTTATACCGGGATTATGTTCCTTGAGTTTGCGTTCCTTACACGGTCGGGTGATTTATGGGACCCCCTTGACAGTTCGCCTTGAATAAAACTCCTCCAGCAAGGCCCAACCTTGGTTTTACCATTTGCCACCTAAGCCTTTTTCCCCCGGGTTTTCGCGAGCCCGAGGGTCATCTTATTTTAACCACCCCGGACCAGTGTTCCTTCGAATGCTGGCCCAAACTGGGCGATGTCCGGCGCCCCCTGGGCAACCAGGGTCTATGCCAACCCAACGTCTTGCCCATCCGGTGTGCCCTGAGAACGAGATATGTGCAGCTCCTATCGGGATTTGTCGGCACATTCGGGTGGCTTTGCTGGTCTTGTTTTACCATTGTCGAGATGTCTTGTAAACCGGGATTCCGAGACTGATCGGGTCTTTCCGGGAGAAGGTTTATCCTTTGTTGACCGTGAGAGCTTATGATGGGCTAAGTTGGGACACTCCTGCAAGGTATTATCTTTCGAAAGCCGTGCCCGTGGTTATGAGGCAGATGGGAATTTGTTAATGTCCGGTTGTAGATAACTTGTCACTTGACCCAATTAAAATACATCCACTGCGTGCGTAGCCGTGATGGTCTCTTCTCGGCGGAGTTCGGGAAGTGAACACGGTCTGTGTTATGAATGACGTAAGTAGGTGTTCAGGATCACTTCTTGGTCATTGCTAGATGACGTCCGTTTCGTTGCTTCTCTTCTCGCTCTCATTTGCGCAAGTTAGCCACCATATATGCTTTTGCCGCTGCAGCTCCACCTCATTACACCATCTTTTCCTACAAGCTTAAATAGTCTTGATCTCGCGGGTGTGAGATTGCTGAGTCCCCGTGACTCACAGATTCTACCAAAACAGTTGCAGGTGCCGACGATGCCAGTGCAGATGATGGCGTCGATCTCAAGTGGGAGTTCGACGAGGAACGTGGTCGTTACTATGTGTCTTTTCCTGATGATCAGTAGTGGAGCCCAGTTGGGACGATCGGGGATCTAGCATTTGGGGTTGTCTTATTTTCATCTGGATTTTGACCGTAGTCGGTCTATATGATTGTATTTTGGATGATGTATGATGATATTTATGTATTGTGTAAAGTGGCGATTGTAAGCCAACTCTTTATCCCATTCTTGTTCATTACATGGGATTGTGTGAAGATGACCCTTCTTGCGACAAAACCACTATGCGGTTATGCCTCTAAGTCGTGCCTCGACACGTGGGAGATATAGCCGCATCGTGGGCATTACAAAGGGATTGCGTCCGCTTCAATTTCTTCATCCAACTGCTCTGACGAAGCAGCAGAAGGAATCTCTTCATCTGATCCGCTTGGGATCACATATTCTTCATCGAAAGGAACGAGTTCCTTTGATGGCATGCTCGGGACAGGAACGGCATCAATTGGATTCTCAAAAGAGCTGGTAAATTTCTTCATCTTCTTCGGAGCTGAAGAATCTGATGAAGTTGATGCTTTCCTTTTCTTTACAGTTGTGCGCTTTGCAGCCTTGGTCTTATTCACATCTGATGCAGAAGGAAGAATTGGACTTGGGGTAGGTGTAGGAGGAGCAGAGGAAATTGGCTCAAATACTTCAGGCGCAACTGATGCAGTTGCCCTGGCATCTTCAGTTTCTTCAGGCACAACCATTGAAGCTTCAGCTGTCCTGACAGTTTCTTCAGGTGCAACACAAGTGGTTGCCCTGGCAATTTCTTCAGTGGCTGGAATGCAGTCATCAGCCCTGACACTAGCAGTTTCATCAGCAGCCTGATTTTCATCAGCGGTGCTGGCATGTTCTTCAGTAGGCTGAGCAGATGCCTCTGCCTGAGGAATTTCTTGTTGCGTTGGGGCTGCAACATTCTTGGTGAGTCCTTCAGCTAATTTCACAAAACGGACCTTGGCTCCCAGCCAGTCAGCGCGGTACGCGTCAAATTCATCACTGAGTTTCTTGATCTCAGATTGAATAGTGACAAGTTCTTCAGTTGTCATAGAGACAACATTCTTCTTCAGGAAGCGCTCTTTCTTGTACCGCGCTTTCTTCAACTGCCTAGCCTTTTCAAATTTCCACTTTTCTTCGCCTATGAAGGCTGTCAACATGTGACTTTGGCCAGGAGTCAAGTTGAAGTCAGGCATGGGCGTGTTGGGGTCCTTGTGCCATAAGTCGATGAAATCGAGGATCAACTTAGGATCCAAAAGCAGAGGCACATGTGTGCCTTTGGCTCTAGCGGCCCTGAGCTGCCTGTCCCTGATGATTTTAGCAAGTTCCTCATCATCAGCTTTGTCTTCATCAAACGGCACTTGAAAGGCGACCTGCTTCTTGTGAGGACTTGATCGAGACCCTCGTCCAGCAGTGGCCTTTGTCTTCAGCAGTGTGGGGCCTGTTGAGGAATTTGGTGGAGCTGAAGAACTAGCAGAGGCTCCTAAGGCAATAGAGATGCCTATTATCCTTTGGCACAAGGCAAGATTCACAGGTGCTGAGGATTTTGAAGGAGGAGCTGAGGACTTTGGAGGAGCAGGTGCAGCTTGAGAATTTGGCCGTGAGGGCTTTGAAGAACTTGGCCGTGAGGGCATAGCAGTTGAAGCACTAGGCTTGTGAGCAGGCTTCTTGGGCATAGCCTTCTTAGGCTTGCTTACAGAGGCCTCAGCAGTGGCAGCAGTAGCAGCAGAGTCTTCATTGAATTTCCTCACTGCTTCCTTAGCCATTTTGGCTAGTTTGGCCTGGCGCTTGGCCCATTCATCAGGATAGTCCTCACCACGCTTGAGGCTGGTAGGATCAGCTTCTTGGTCAGGTGCCAATGGAGGTCTTGGGCATGGAGGGTTAAGAGCGAATTTTTTCCTGTACTTAGGAGTGACATATATGTATTCCCTCCATTCCCGTGCCCATCTCCTCTCTATCCTTTGTATGCGCACCTTACGCTGATTTTTGTCCTCTTTGCCGTGTTTGGCCTCATCAGGTGTGCAATAATCCTTGTAAATGTCATATGGGATTTCGAAAGCAGTGTTGACCTCAGGTCTCTTTCCACCCTTCTGAGGCTTCTTGCTGTCAGCCATTCTCTTCAGCTGAGGAATCTGAACAATAGAATTCTCTGAAGAGGTGTGCAACTTTTCTTCAAGGAATGCTGCAAATGAGTTAAGTTGATGAGAACCTAGTGATTCAGCAGCAGACATGTGTACCTGTGAACAGAGTATAGTTGTGAGGAATTTGGAGAGGTCATATGCGTTCTCAGAAGTTTTTGCAGAAAGAACAAGTTTGAGGAATTTGACCAGATGAGCCTTGAGGAATTTCACTAAGCGTTCTTAGTCTTAGGTTCCAGAGTTGTACAGATTAAAAATCCACACAATTGAGGAATCTTGAAGAATATGTCGCTTAGGGAAACAGATCAAGAACAAAAGATATGCGAGGTGTTGAGTGTGTGAAGATTTGAAGAATAAACACCTTTTGAAGATTTCGTAGAAAACATCCGAATCAACGAGGGCAGTAAAAGTAACTTTTAATTACCCTTGATGAAGAACACGACGAACTGGGAAGTGTAGATTTGAAGCTCGTCGGTTCAGATCTTCCACGCCCTAACTTGGCATAGGAAGACAGCTACGGCGGCGGTGGAGTGAAGAAATCTGTGGCCGGCGTGAGTACGACGGCGACGAGGTCGAGGCAGTGAAGCTCTTCCTCACAGGCGACGATGGAAGTAGCGGTGGCGCTAGGGTTTGAGAAGCTCGAGCGAGGGAGTGAGGTCGAGCGGAGTAAAAACGAAGTGAGGAAGGGGAGGGGGTATTTATAGCCGAAGTGAAAAATTGCTCGCCCGAGGAAATTGGACGAACGTGCCCCTGACCCTTCTCATTCGCTTGACATGTGTCACCCACGTACTGAGAGGTGGCGATCGTGTGAGATTGTGGGTGAATAGATAAGTATTTCGTGGAATGTGGAACGGTTTAGGCGGCAAAAAGCCGAAAATTCAGACAAGATAAGTCTTAAAGTTCCGTTCGCAAAATCTTCAGCTGACAAGGACACAGTGAAGATTTTGAACGAGTTTCAAATAGAACGCACATGAAGAATTTGTGAATAGTCTGGGTTGAGTTTAGCATAGAGGGGGAAGGGTCCGATCACATTCACTTAGAAAAAGACAACTTGAAGAAATAGCAATAAGTGAATGCTGTAGAGGACAAAAACTCATATATATATATATATATATATATATATATATATATATATATATATATATATATATATATAGCCAACAAAGAATAACAGCGAAAAGAGTGAAGTTAATACAAAGTTGATGAAAATGAACAACCGAGGAATTTCAGAAATGAGGAAAAACTCAAATTGAAGATTTTCAACTTTTGGTGGTGGCGTGACCCACCGTATAAGAATGATGATTTCAGACACCGCGTACAATTGTCGTAGGGTTCTGAGAATCAAATTCTTCGTTAATTTCTTCACACTTAGAGTGTTAGTCTTCATTGATTGAAGAAAAACGTTTCTTCATGTATTGCACATCTAAGTCATTAATTTTGCATAAGTGTTAGGATGTGTGTCCTTTTCAAAGGACATTCGAAGATTCTAGGATATTTAGCTCACACCTCAACTTGCTAAATCTCTTCTCATCCAAGGGCTTTGTGAAGATATCGGCTAGCTGTTCTTCAGTCCTTACATGCTCAATAGAGATGTCGCCCTTCCACACATGATCATGAAGAAAATGATGACGAATCTGAATGTGCTTTGTCTTCGAGTGCTGAACTGGGTTATGAGCAATCTTGATGGCACTCTCATTGTCATAGTAGAGAGGCACATTCTTCATGTTGACACTGTAGTCCTTGAGAGTTTGGTTCGTCCACAGTAATTGAGCACAGCAAGAACCAGCAGCAATGTACTCAGCTTCAGCAGTAGATAGTGATACGCAGTTCTGTTTCTTCGAGGACCAACAGACCAAAGATCGTCCGAGGAAATGGCATGTGCCTGATGTTGACTTGCGGTCCACACGAACACCAGCATAGTCAGAGTCTGAATATCCAATGAGATCAAAAGCCGAGCCCTTGGGGTACCATAATCCAAGTGTTGGTGTGTGAGCTAGATATCGAAGAATATGCTTCACGGCCTTATGGTGTGATTCCTTCGGTGTAGCTTTAAATTGGGCACACATTCAAACACTAAGCATAATATCTGGCCTAGATGCACATAAATACAATAAAGAACCAATCATGGAGCGGTATACCTTTTGATCGAAGTCAATACCATTTTCATCAGTGCATAGATGGCCATCTGTGGGCATAGGGATTTTGACGTCATTGCAATCGTGCATGCCGAATTTCCTCAGTACATCCTTGAGGTATTTCTCCTGACATATGAATATGCCATTGCGCTGTTGACGAATTTGAAGACCTAAGAAGAATTTCAGTTCTCCCATCATAGACATTTGATATTCTTCACTCATCATATAGGCAAATTTATCACTGTAACGTTGGTCAATACAGCCAAATATGATATCATCAACATATATTTGGCACACAAACAATTCACCACCATAAGATTTAGTGAAAAGAGTTGGGTCAAGTGAACCGGGTTTGAAGCCTTTCTTCATGAGGAATTCCTTCAAAGTATCATACCACGCCCGAGGGGCCTGCTTGAGGCCATAGAGGGCCTTATTGAGTCCGAATACTTTGTCGGGATGCTTTGGATCTTCAAAACCTGGGGGTTGAGCAACATATACTTCTTCCTCAAGCTTACCATTGAGGAATGCACTTTTCACATCCATTTGATATAAAGTGATATCATGATGGTTAGCATAAGCAAGTAATATGCGAATAGCCTCAAGTCTAGCAACAGGTGCAAAAGTTTCATCGAAATCAATTCCTTCAACCTATGTGTAGCCTTGAGCTACAAGTCGTGCCTTATTCCTCACCACTAGGCCATTTTCATCTTCTTTGTTGCGGTAGATCCACTTTGTGCCAATGATATTGTGCTTGCGAGGATCTGGACGTTTGACCAGTTCCCAGACATTGTTGAGCTCGAATTGATGTAATTCCTCTTGCATAGCTTGAATCCACTCAGGCTCCAGAAATGCTTCATCTACCTTAGTGGGCTCTATGATAGAGACGAAAGAAAAATGCCCACAAAAGTTAGACAAATCAGAAGCTTTTGAGCGTGTGAGAGGACCTGGAATGTTGATATCGCTGATGATTTTCTCAATTTGCACTTCGTTTGCAACACGAGGATGAGCGGGTTGTCGTCGAGGATTTGGATCAGCATTTTCTTCAGCACCATTTTCTTCAGGTGCATTAGCATGACGTTCTTCATGTTCTGGAATGATTTCTTCAACAGATTCTTTGGTAGGAATGACATCCTCAGTAGCCTTGAACTTGATAGTTTACTCAGGTAACTGTTCATCTAACACAGAAGGTAGGTGCTCTCTTTGCAAGCCATTAGTTTCATCGAACCGCACATCTACATTTTCAACAACCTTGTGGTGAACATTGTTGAAGACTCTGTAGGTGTGCGAGTCCTTTCCGTAACCAAGCATAAAACCTTCATGTGCTTTCGGTGCAAATTTAGAATTGTGATGAGGATCCCTAATCCAACATTTAGCACCGAAGACTTTGAAATAACTCATATTGGGTTTCTTGTCAGTGAGGAGTTCGTATGCAGTCTTCTTGAAGAATTTGTGAAGATATACCCTGTTGATGATGTGGCACGCAGTGTCAGTTGCCTCAATCTAGAAATGACGAGGTGTCTTGTACTCATCAAGCATAGTGCGAGTCATCTCAACAAGAGTCCTGTTCTTGCGCTCCACGACGCCATTCTGCTGAGGAGTATAAGGAGCAGATAACTCATGAGTAATACCAAGTTCATCAAGATAGTCACCAAGACCAGAATTCTTGAACTCAGTTCCATTGTCACTTCTGATGTGCTTGATCTTCACACCAAAGTTGGTTGAAGCCCTCGAGGAAAATCGTTTGAAGACTTCCTGCACTTCATGTTTGTAAGTGACAATATGTGTTGGGAATCGTAGCATAATTTTAAAATTTTCCTACGCTCACCAAGATGCATCTATGGAGTATACTAGCAACGAGGGGAAAGGAGTGCATCTACATACCCTTGTAGATCGCGAGCGGAAGCGTTCCAATGAACGTGGATGACGGAGTCGTACTCGCCGTGATTCAAATCACCGATGACCGAGTGCCGAACGGACGGCACCTCCACGTTCAACACACGTACGGTGCAGCGACGTCTCCTCCTTCTTGATCCAGCAAGCGGGAAGGAGAGGTTGATGGAGATCCAGCAGCACGACGGCGTGGTGGTGGATGTAGCGGGATGCCGGCAGGGCTTCGCCGAGCTTCTACAAGAGAGAGAGGTGTAGCAGGGGAGGAGGGAGGCGCCCAAGGCTGTGTGTTGCTGCCCTCCCTCCCCCCTTTATATAGGCCCCCTGGGAGGGGGGGGGGCGCCGGCCAGGGATCCCATCTAGATGGGGGGCGGCGGCCAGGGGGGTGCCTTGCCCCCCAAGGCAAGTGGGGCGCCCCCCCACCCTAGGGTTTCCAACCCTAGGCGCAGGGGGGAGGCCCATGGGGGGGCGCCCAGCCCACTAGGGGCTGGTTCCCTTCCCACTTCATCCCACGGGGCCCTCCGGGATAGGTGGCCCCACCCGGTGGACCCCCGGGACCCTTCCGGTGGTCCCGGTACAATACCGGTAACCCCCGAAACTTTCCCGGTGGCCGAAACTTGACTTCCTATATATAATTCTTCACCTCCGGACCATTCCGGAACTCCTCGTGACGTCCGGGATCTCATCCGGGACTCCGAACAACTTTCGGGTTTCCGCATACACATTTCTCTACAACCCTAGCGTCACCGAACCTTAAGTGTGTAGACCCTACGGGTTCGGGAGACATGCAGACATGACCGAGACGCCTCTCCGGTCAATAACCAACAGCGGGATCTGGATACCAATGTTGGCTCCCACATGTTCCACGATGATCTCATCGGATGAACCACGATGTCGAGGATTCAATCAATCCCGTATGCAATTCCCTTTGTCATCGGTATGTTACTTGCCCGAGATTCGATCGTCGGTATCCCAATACCTTGTTCAATCTCGTTACCGGCAAGTCTCTTTACTCGTACCGCAATGCATGATCCCGTGACTAACGCCTTAGTCACATTGAGCTCATTATGATGATGCATTACCGAGTGGGCCCAGAGATACCTCTCCGTCACACGGAGTGACAAATCCCAGTCTCGATCCGTGCCAACCCAACAGACACTTTCGGAGATACCCGTAGTGCACCTTTATAGTCACCCAGTTACGTTGTGACGTTTGGCACACCCAAAGCACTCCTACGGTATCCGGGAGTTGCACGATCTCATGGTCTAAGGAAAAGATACTTGACATTGGAAAAGCTCTAGCAAACGAAACTACACGATCTTTTATGCTATGCTTAAGATTGGGTCTTGTCCATCACATCATTCTCCTAATGATGTGATCCCGTTATCAATGACATCCAATGTCCATAGTCAGGAAACCATGACTATCTGTTGATCAACGAGCTAGTCAACTAGAGGCTTACTAGGGACACGTTGTGGTCTATGCATTCACACATGCATTACGATTTCCGGACAATACAATTATAGCATGAACAATAGACGATTATCATGAACAAAGAAATATACTAATAACCATTTATTATTGCCTCTAGGGAGAGGTTTAGTCAACGGATCTGCTACATTCAGGTCCGTATGTACTTTACAAATATCTATGTCTCCATTTTGAACACTTTCACGAATGGAGTTGAAGCGACGCTTGATATGCCTGGTCTTCCTGTGAAACCTGGGCTCCTTCGCAAGGGCAATAGCTCCAGTGTTGTCACAGAAGAGAGTCATCGGGCCCGACGCATTGGGAATCACCCCTAGGTCGGTAATGAAATCCTTCATCCAGACTGCTTCCTGTGCTGCCTCTGAAGCTGCCATGTACTCCGCTTCACATGTAGATCCCGCCACGACGCTTTGCTTGCAACTGCACCAGCTTACTGCTCCTCCATTCAAAATATACACGTATCCGCTTTGTGACTTCGAGTCATCCAGATCTGTGTCGAAGCTAGCGTCGACGTAACCCTTTACGACGAGCTCTTCGTCACCTCCATAAACGAGAAACATATCCTTAGTCCTTTTCAGGTACTTTAGGATGTTCTTGACCGCTGTCCAGTGTTCCATGCCGGGATTACTTTGGTACCTTCCTACCAAACTCACGGCAAGGTTTACATCAGGTCTGGTACACAGCATGGCATACATAATAGACCCTATGGCCGAGGCATAGGGGATGACACTCATCTTTTCTCTATCTTCTGCCGTGGTCGGGCATTGAGCCGTGCTCAATTGCACACCTTGCAATACAGGCAAGAACCCCTTCTTGGAATGATCCATATTGAACTTCTTCAATATCTTGTCAAGGTATGTACTCTGTGAAAGACCAATGAGGCGTCTTGATCTATCTCTATAGATCTTGATGCCTAATATATAAGCAGCTTCTCCAAGGTCCTTCCTTGAAAAACACTTACTCAAATAGGCCTTAATACTTTCCAAGAATTCTATATCATTTCCCATCAATAGTATGTCATCCACATATAATATGAGAAATGCTACAGAGCTCCCACTCACTTTCTTGTAAACACAGGCTTCTCCATAAGTCTGTGTAAACCCAAACGCTTTGATCATCTCATCAAAGTGAATGTTCCAACTCCGAGATGCTTGCACCAGCCCATAGATTGAGCGCCGGAGCTTGCATACTTTGTTAGCATTCTTAGGATCGACAAAACCTTCCAGCTGCATCATATACAACACTTCCTTAAGGAAGCCGTTAAGGAATGCCGTTTTGACGTCCATCTGCCATATCTCATAATCATAGTATGCGGCAATTGCTAACATGATTCGGACGGACTTCAGCTTTGCTACGGGTGAGAAAGTCTCATCGTAGTCAACCCCTTGAACTTGTCGATAACCCTTAGCGACAAGTCGAGCCTTATAGATGGTCACATTTCCATCCGCGTCTATCTTCTTCTTAAAGATCCATTTGTTTTCTATGGCTCGCCGATCATCGGGCAAGTCAGTCAAAGTCCATACTTCGGTTTCATACATGGATCCTATCTCGGATTTCATGGCTTCTAGCCATTTGTCGGAATCCGGGCCCGCCATCGCTTCTTCATAGTTTGAAGGTTCACCGTTGTCTAACAACATGATTTCCAGGACAGGGTTGCCATACCACTCTGGTGCGGAACGTGTCCTTATGGACCTACGAAGTTCAGTAGTAACTTGATCCGAGGCTTCATGATCATCATCATTAACTTCCTCCCCAGTCGGTGTAGGCACCACGGGAACATCTTCCCGCGCTGCGCTAATTTCCGGTTCGGAAGGGGTGACTATCACCTCATCAAGTTCCACTTTCCTCCCACTCAATTCTTTCGAGAGAAACTCCTTCTCCAGAAAGGACCCGTTCTTGGCAACGAAGATCTTGCCTTCGGATCTGAGGTAGAAGGTATACCCAATAGTTTCCTTAGGGTATCCTATGAAGACGCATTTCTCCGACTTGGGTTTGAGCTTTTCAGGTTGAAGTTTCTTGACATAAGCATCGCATCCCCAAACTTTTAGAAACGACAGCTTAGGTTTCTTCCCAAACCATAATTCATACGGTGTCGTCTCAACGGATTTAGACGGAGCCCTATTTAAAGTGAATGCGGCAGTCTCTAAAGCATAGCCCCAAAATGAGAGCGGTAAATCGGTAAGAGACATCATAGATCGCACCATATCCAATAGAGTGCGATTACGACGTTCGGACACACCATTTCTCTGAGGTGTTCCAGGCGGCGTGAGTTGTGAAACTATTCCACATTTCCTTAAGTGTGTACCAAATTCGTGACTTAAATATTCTCCACCACGATCTGATCGTAAGAATTTTATTTTCCTGTCACGTTGATTCTCAACCTCACTCTGAAATTCCTTGAACTTTTCAAAGGTTTCAGACTTGTGTTTCATTAGGTAGACATACCCATACCTACTTAAATCATCAGTGAGAGTGAGAACATAACGATATCCTCCGCGAGCCTCAACACTCATTGGACCGCACACATCGGTATGTATGATTTCCAATAAGTTGGTTGCTCTCTCCATTGTTCCAGAGAACGGAGTCTTGGTCATCTTACCCATGAGGCATGGTTCGCATGTGTCAAATGATTCGTAATCAAGAGACTCCAAAAGTCCATCTGCATGGAGCTTCTTCATGCGCTTGACACCAATGTGACCAAGGCGACAGTGCCACAGATATGTGGGACTATCGTTATCAACTTTACATCTTTTGGTATTCACACTATGAACATGTGTAACATCACGTTCGAGATTCATCAAGAATAAACCATTGACCAGCGGGGCATGACCATAAAACATATCTCTCAAATAAATAGAACAACCATTATTCTCGGATTTAAATGAGTAGCCATCTCGAATTAAACGAGATCCAGATACAATGTTCATGCTCAAAGCTGGCACTAAATAACAATTATTGAGGTTTAAAACTAATCCCGTAGGTAGATGCAAAGGTAGCGTGCCGACGGCGATCACATCGACCTTGGAACCATTCCCGACGCGCATCGTCACCTCGTCCTTTGCCAGTCTCCGTTTATTCCGTAGTTCCTGTTTTGAGTTACAAATATGAGCAACCGCACCGGTATCAAATACCCAGGAGCTACTACGAGTACTGGTAAGGTACACATCAATTACATGTATATCACATATACCTTTGGTGTTGCCGGCCTTCTTTTCCGCTAAGTATTTGGGGCAGTTCCGCTTCCAGCGACCACTTCCCTTGCAATAAAAGCACTCAGTTTCAGGCTTGGGTCCATTCTTCGACTTCTTCCCGGCAACTGGCTTACCGGGCGCGGCAACTCCCTTGCCGTCCTTCTTGAAGTTCTTCTTACCCTTGCCCTTCTTGAACTTAGTGGTTTTATTCACCATCAACATTTGATGTTCTTTTCTGATCTCCACCTCCGCTGATTTCAGGATTGAATATATCTCAGGAATGGTCTTTTCCATACCCTGCATATTGAAGTTCATCACAAAGCTCTTGTAGCTTGGTGGAAGCGACTGAAGGATTCTGTCAATGACCGCGTCATCCGGGAGATTAACTCCCAGCTGAGTCAAGCGGTTGTGCAACCCAGACATTCTGAGTATGTGCTCACTTACAGAACTATTTTCCTCCATTTTACAGCTGAAGAACTTGCCGGAGACTTCATATCTCTTGACCCGGGCATGAGCTTGGAAAACCAATTTCAGCTCCTCGAACATCTCATATGCTCCATGTTTCTCAAAACGCTTTTGGAGACCCGGTTCTAAGCTGTAAAGCATGCCGCACTAAACGAGGGAGTAATCATCAGCACGCTGCTGCCAAGCGTTCATAACGTCTTGGTTTTCTGGGATTGGTGCTTCACCTAGCGGTGCTTCTAAGACATAATCTTTCTTGGCTACTATGAGGATGATCCTCAGGTTCCGGACCCAGTCCGTATAGTTGCTGCCATCATCTTTCAGCTTGGTTTTCCCTAGGAACGCGTTGAAATTGAGGACAACGTTGGCCATTTGATCTACAAGACATAGTGTAAAGATTTTAGACTAAGTTCATGATAATTAAGTTCATCTAATCAAATTATTTAATGAACTCCCACTCAGATAGACATCCCTCTAGTCATCTAAGTGAAACATGATCCGAGTTAACTAGGCCGTGTCTGATCATCACGTGAGACGGACTAGTCAAGATCGGTGAACATCTCCATGTTGATCGTATCTTCTATACGACTCATGCTCGACCTTTCGGTCCTCCGTGTTCCGAGGCCATGTCTGTACATGCTAGGCTCGTCAAGTCAACCTAAGTGTATTGCGTGTGTTCCGAGGCCATGTCTGTACATGCTAGGCTCGTCAACACCCGTTGTATTCGAACGTTAGAATCTATCACACCCGATCATCACGTGGTGCTTCGAAACAACGAACCTTCGCAACGGTGCACAGTTAGGGGGAACACTATTCTTGAAATTATCATAAGGGATCATCTTACTTACTACCGTCGTTCTAAGCAAATAAGATGCAAAAACATGATAAACATCACATGCATTCAAATAGTGACATGCTATGGCCAATATCATTTTGCTCCTTTGATCTCCATCTTCGGGGCACCATGATCATCTTCGTCACCGGCATGACACCATGATCTCCATCATCATGATCTCCATCATTGTGTCTTCATGAAGTCGTCACGCCAACGATTACTTCTACTTCTATGGCTAACGCGTTTAGCAACAAAGTAAAGTAATTTACATGGCGTTATTCAATGACACGCAGGTCATGCAAAATAATAAAGACAACTCCTATGGCTCCTGCCGGTTGTCATACTCATCGACATGCAAGTCGTGATTCCTATTACAAGAATATGATCAATCTCATACATCACATATATCATTCATCACATCTTCTAGCCATATCACATCACATAACACATGCTGCAAAAACAAGTTAGACGTCCTCTAATTGTTGTTGCAAGTTTTACGTGGTTTGTAGGTTTCTAGCAAGAACGTTTCTTACCTACGTATGACCACAACGTGATTTGCCAATTTCTATTTACCCTTCATAAGGACCCTTTTCATCGAATCCGTTCCGACTAAAGTAGGAGAGACAGACACCCGCTAGCCACCTTATGCAACTAATGCATGTCAGTCGGTGGAACCTGTCTCACGTAAGCGTACGTGGAAGGTCGGTCCGGGCCGCTTCATCCTACAATGCCGCCGAAACAAGAAACGACTAGTAGCGGCAAGAAGAATTGGCAACATCAACGCCCACAACTGCTTTGTGTTCTACTCGTGCATAGTAACTACGCATAAGCCTGGCTCATGATGCCACTGTTGGGAATCGTAGCATAATTTTAAAATTTTCCTACGCTCACCAAGATGCATCTATGGAGTATACTAGCAACGAGGGGAAAGGAGTGCATCTACATACCCTTGTAGATCGCGAGCGGAAGCATTCCAATGAACGTGGATGACGGAGTCGTACTCGCCGTGATTCAAATCACCGATGACCGAGTGCCGAACGGATGACACCTCCACGTTCAACACACGTACGGTGCAGCGACGTCTCCTCCTTCTTGATCCAGCAAGGGGGAAGGAGAGGTTGATGGAGATCCAGCAGCACGACGGCGTGGTGGTGGATGTAGCGGGATGCCGGCAGGGCTTCACAGAGCTTCTACGAGAGAGAGAGGTGTAGCAGGGGAGGAGGGAGGCGCCCAAGGCTGTGTGTTGCTGCCCTCCCTCCCCCCCTTTATATAGGCCCCCTGGGAGGGGGGGCGCCGGCCAGAGATCCCATCTGGATGGGGGGCGGCGGCCAGGGGGGTGCCTTGCCCCCCAAGGCAAGTGGGGCGCCCCCCCACCCTAGGGTTTCCAACCCTAGGCGCAGGGGGGAGGCCCATGGGGGGGCGACCAGCCCACTAGGGGCTGGTTCCTTTCCCACTTCAGCCCACGGGGCCCTCTGGGATAGGTGGCCCCACCCAGTGGACCCCCGGGACCCTTCCGGTGGTCCCGGTACAATACCGGTAACCCCCGAAACTTTCCCGGTGGCCGAAACTTGACTTCCTATATATAATTCTTCACCTCCGGACCATTCCGGAACTCCTCGTGACGTCTGGGATCTCATCCGGGACTCCGAACAACTTTCGGGTTTCCGCATACACATTTCTCTACAACCCTAGCGTCATCGAACCTTAAGTGTGTAGACCCTACGGGTTCGGGAGACATGCCGACATGACCGAGACGCCTCTCCGGTCAATAACCAACAGCGGGATCTGGATACCCATGTTGGCTCCCACATGTTCCACGATGATCTCATCGGATGAACCACGATGTCGAGGATTCAATCAATCCCGTATGCAATTCCGTTTGTCATCGGTATGTTACTTGCCCGAGATTCGATCGTCGGTATCCCAATACCTTGTTCAATCTCGTTACCGGCAAGTCTCTTTACTCGTACCGCAATGCATGATCCCGTGACTAACGCCTTAGTCACATTGAGCTCATTATGATGATGCATTACCGAGTGGGCCCAGAGATACCTCTCCGTCACACGGAGTGACAAATCCCAGTCTCGATCCGTGCCAACCCAACAGACACTTTCGGAGATACCCGTAGTGCACCTTTATAGTCACCCAGTTACGTTGTGACATTTGGCACAACCAAAGCACTCCTACGGTATCCGGGAGTTGCACGATCTCTTGGTCTAAGGAAAAGATACTTGACATTGGAAAAGCTCTAGCAAACGAAACTACACGATCTTTTATGCTATGCTTAGGATTGGGTCTTGTCCATCACATCATTCTCCTAATGATGTGATCCCGTTATCAATGACATCCAATGTCCATAGTCAGGAAACCATGACCATCTGTTGATCAACGAGCTAGTCAACTAGAGGCTTACTAGGGACACGTTGTGGTCTATGCATTCACACATGTATTACGATTTCCGGACAATACAATTATAGCATGAACAATAGACGATTATCATGAACAAAGAAATATAATAATAACCATTTATTATTGCCTCTAGGGCATATTTCCAACAATATGCACCCATGTGTAACGAGAGTAATCATCAACAATAACAAAGCCATATAGAGATGCATCATTTGTAACTGCAGAATAATGATTAGGACCAAAGAGATCCATGTGAAGCAGATCAAATGGTCGAGTGGTAGTCATGATAGTCTTTGCTGGATGCTTGGCCTTGGTCATCTTTCCAGCTTCACAGGCTCCGCACAAGTGATCCTTGAGGAATTTGACGTTCTCAATGCCAATGACATGCTTCTTCTTCGTGAGCGTGTGCAGATTCCTCATGCCAGCATGACCAAGTCGTCGATGCCATAGCCAGCCTTCTGAAGCTTTTGCAAGTAGACATATAGCTGGTTGTGGTCCTGTAGAGAAATCAACAATATATAGATCTCCTCTCCTAAAGCATTCGAAGACTTTGGAATTGTCAGCTTCCATGATCACAACACAACGATACTTGCCAAAGACAACAACCATATCAAGATCACAAAGCATTGAGACAGACATGAGGTTGTATCCTAAGGACTCGACAAGCATGACTTTTTCCATGTGGCGATCCTTTGAGATTGCAACCTTACCTAGACCCAATACCTTGCTTTTGCCTTTGTTAGCAAAGATGATATGCTTCAGATGCGATGGAGATAAGGGAACATCCATCAACAGATTTTTGTCACCAGTCATGTGATTCGTACATCCACTATCGAGGACCCACTCAGTGGCTTTGGGTTGATCATCCTGCAGATGAATTAGTGCAACTTACGAACTCATATACTTCATCAGTGAGGAATATGACATCAACTTCATCAGATCAATTTCATCAAGCAATAAGACTGATAAAGTTGTATGAGGACGTGAGAAATGAGGATTCATTTCTTCATGATTAGCCTGCGTTCTTTCAGGCAGTGTTCAGGTCTCCAGCAAATTCTTCAGACGTTTGAGCACATCTGGAGACCTGACCCTGCATAAGAGATTAGTTCTTTTTCTTCACCACCCACATCTGAAGGGGGTGGCAAAGAGTTCATCACTCTGCGAGCTCCATACGAGAAAGGTGGTATAGAAGCCAGTCCACTTTGTTTCACATAAGAGGAGTTAGGATAAGCATATGAATAAGCAGAGAAATTCTTCGAGGACTTATGAACATAATGATTAGAAAAATAATGCTCATATTCATAGCCCTTAAATCTTACCTGCGAGACAGAAGTGTTAGTACAATGATGTTCATATGAGGACTTTGATCCTTCTGAAGAATTTGATCCACGTGAGGAATTTGGTTCGTATGAGGACTTGGATCCATATGAAGAATTTGGTCCATATGAAGAATTTGATCTGGGTTCCTATTCTTCACAGGTGGTGTCATGATGACATTCACCTGAAGACTTTCAAGGCACCTTTTGGGAACCCAGATTTTCTTCATAGGAGACTGTTCCTGCAGTTAGTGCCAACATATCTAGCAAATACTTCACCATTCTGATTTTTGAACAGTTTATAGTTGGAGTCAAATGACTCATCAGAAGAATGAGGAGATTCACATGTAAAGCCAGATAAAGTAGATGGATCTACTGGAGGTCCCTTTGCAGCAACCCATGAGGTTTTGGGATACTGCTCAGGCTTCTAGTAAGTCCCATCAGCGTTGAGTTTCCTCTCAAAGGCAATACCATCTTTCCTAGGGTTCCTGTTGAGGATCTGCTTTTTAAGCACATCACAAAGAGCCTGATGTCCTTTGAGGCTTTTGTACATGCCTGTCATGTACAATTCCTTCAGCCCTGCATCATCAGTGATACTAGCATTGTCCTCAGATGAGGAATTAGTGATAGCAGAGACAGATGAAGAATTTGTAACATTAGAAGCATTTGAACATTCAGGTGAAGAATTAGCAGATTCATGTTCAATGCACTTCAAACATGGAGGAACAAATTCTTCCTGAGCAGCGCTGATTTGTTGAGCAAGTAATGAATCACGCTCCTTCTGAAGATCTTCATAACTCACCCTTAGCTTTTCAAGATCTTGCTTTCTTTGAAGAAATTCATAATAAAGCTTCTCATGATCAGATAAGAGAGTGTTATGATGACCTTGAAGGGTGTCAAACTTAGACTGAAGTCTCTGAAGACTTTCAGCCAAAGCTTTCAACTGATCCATTTCTTCACCCAACATATCATCGCTCTTACCTAGCATGTATTGAAATTTTTCCAAAGCTCTTTGTTGTTTAGTGGCAAGGGAAGCAAGTTTGACATAACTGGGTCCAAATTCATCACCAGATTCATCATCACTGGACTCGGATAGGTAGCATACAGTTACCTTAGCACCTTTTGCCATAAGGCATGGTGTAGAAGATGATGATTCTGGTTCGAATGTCATCGCTTTGAGAGATTCCTTGAAATCCTCAAACCAAGAATAATGACGGGTTCGATGACCTTCATAGACTCAGACAGACGGTCCCAGATAAGCTTTGCATGATCGAGATGCATGATATTCCTGAACTAATTTTGAGACAAATAGGAGCAAATGACGTCCTTCGCCGTGAGATTGAGAAGAGTGAACTTGCGAATGTCATCAGCTTCCGCCGTCTTGCACAGATCGGTAAGACCAATCTCAGTGACGGTCCACAGCTCGCTGTTCATCGCCATGAGGCGCTTCTTCATCATGGACTTCCACTTGGGATAGTCGTGACTGTCAAAGATGGGGCATGAAACAGTCTTCATTCCTGCGGTCGACATAACTAAAACTCCAGGCGGTTAAACCAAAATCACACAGAACAAGGGAGTACCTTGCTCTGATACCAATTGAAAGTGCGTTATATCGACTAGAGGGGGGTGAATAGGTGATTTTTATGAATTCTTCTCTATGGAATTTCAGGGTGAGGAAATTCCTAAGCGAAGAACTACTTGCAGCGGAATAAGTACTCAAATGCATACATGACATAACATAAACATGGACATCATGATGAAATGAAAACAGACATAGAGTACAGGAAGCGTAAGCACAGGATAAAACAGGATGAAGACAAACAGACTGAAGAAATTGAACTGAGGAAATTGAGAAAGTCTTCAGTCAAAGTCTTCAAACAGATATGAACAAGCACACAACACAGTAATGAGGAAATGGAAGAGTTGAGGAAATAGAACCAGTAGGCTTGGTGAAGACAATGATTTGGTAGACCAGTTCCAACTGCTGTGACAGTTGTACGTCTGGTTGGAGCGGCTAGGTATTTAAACCTGAGGACACACAGTCCCGGACATACAGTCCTCACCGTATTCTCCTTGAGCTAAGGTCACACAGACCTCGCCCAATCACTCGTGGTAAGTCTTCAGGTGACTTCCAAACCTTCACAAACTCGGTCACTCGGCGATCCGCAATTCCTCTTGGATGCTCTAGACCATGACGCCTAACCATCTGGAAGAAGCACAGTCTTCAAAGGTAACAAGCGTCGGATCCACGCATGATCAATCTCTTCAGTGATGCTCAATCACCTTGGGTTTGTAGGTGAGGGAGTCCTGGACTAAGGGGTCCTCGGGAGTCCGGCCTGTTAGCCATGGGCCGGACTGATGGGCTATGAAGACACGAAGACCGAAGACTGCACCCGTGTCCGGATGGGACTCTCCTTGGCGTGGAAGGCAAGCTTGGCGACCGAATATGTAGATTCCTTTCCTTTGTAACCGACCTTGTGTAACCCTAGATCCTCCCGGTGTCTATATAAACCGGAGGACTTAGTCCGGAAAGGGAGATACTCATTACCATAGTTATACAGGCTAGACTTCTAGGGTTTAGCCATTACGATCTCGTGGTAGATCAACGCTTGTAATACTCATATCCATCAAGATCAATCAAGCAAGAAGTAGGGTATTACCTCCATAGAGAGGGCCCGAACCTGGGTAAACATCGTGTCCCCTGTCTCCTATTACCATCGACCTTAGACGCACAGTTCGGGACCCTCTACCCAAGATCTGCCGGTTTTGACACCGACATTGGTGCTTTCATTGAGAGTTCCACTGTGCCGTCGACGAAAGGTTCGATGGCCCCTTCAATCGTCGATAGTGATGCTGTCCAAGGAGAAACCTTCCTGCCCGAACAGATCTTCGTGTTCGGCGGCTTCGCGCTGCGGGCCAACTCGCTTGGCCACCTAGAGCAGATCAATAGCTACGCCCCTGGCCATCATGTCAGATTTGGGAGCTTGAATTACGTTGCGGACATCCGGGGAGACTTGATCTTCGCCGGATTCGAGACCGCGGCGACCGCTCCTGGTCACCCTGACGAACATGACCTAAATCTGTCATCAGACCGCATCCAGGAGATAGCTCCTGTGACCACTCCGGCCTTAGATCCAGAGCACGCAGCGGCATCCAAGGATTGGAGGCTCAACCCCACCATGGAGGCCACAGATTCCCCGGCGTTGGAGCCGCACATGGACTTAACCCCACGCAATACTTGTGTCACCGGAACTCCGGACTCTTCTCCGGGCATAGGTTCCGAACCATGTGAGTCCGCGGATACCGAACTTGATCGCTTATCGATCTTCGAGTTCAGCGCCACACACATCTTCCAGCACTCGCCCTTGGGCCATGTGCTGAACTCATTAAAGAACTTGTCCTTGGCGGGGGACTCATAGCCGAACTATGTACGGTTCGAACTAGAGGCTGATGATGGGGAATTTTGCTTCCCACCCGCCACCCACTTCATAGCCACTGTCGAGGATTTAACCGACATGCTTGACTATGGCTCCGAGGACATCGCCAGTACGGACGACGATGCCGACAAGGATCAAGGCCAAAGCCCGCCATTCACTGGACGACGGACGGCCACTTCTTTCTACGACGTATACATGGTGGACACGCCTGGAAAAACTAACAATGATGACAAGGAGGATCCAGTTGAGGATAAACCTCCTAAGAGACAGCCCAAGCGCCAGCTTCCTCGACGCCACTCTAAGTCACGTTGTTCCAAAGACTGCAATACGGGCACTGGAAAAAATAATATTCCGAACGATGCCGAAAACAATGAAGACCCCGTGAAGGTAACCTCCGAACAGGAGGAATAGGAAAATGGGCAAGTTAGCCCTGATGAACAGGCCATACACGGAGACTCGTAGGACAGTAATTATCTTCCACTCTCCGAGGAGGAGGAGAGCCTCGGCAACGAGGATTTCATCATGCCTGAGGAACCTCTCGAGCAGGAGCGCTTCAAACGCCGGCTAATAGCCACTGCAAGAAGCCAGAAAAAGAAGCAGCTGCAGCTTCAAGCGGACCAAGATCTGCTCAATGATAGATGGACCGAAGTCCTGGTCGCCGAAGAATACGGCCTTAGTGGCCCAGCCAAAAGCTACCTAAAGTGTAGATTGCTACCCCAGTTCGATGACGAGGCGCTGGAGCCCATACCATCATCGCACAATGCGACAGGCCGACCACAACTTGGTCCGGATAAAGCGGCAACTCAAGCCGAACACCAGTTCGCCCCGCCTCGCCGTAAAGGCAAGAATAAAACAGCTCGGGGTTGGACATACGACCTTCAACAGGACTAGGACAGTAGAGCAGGACATGCAGGATCGATCTACTCGTGAGGACGTGCCTCGACATGCGGCGACGGCTACCTATTCGGACATGACAAACCTAGCCACGCCCGGCCGAAAACCGCAAATGGACTCCATCGGAGGTGCGTCGCAGTGTGGCCCAACATAGAGGTGCCGCACACCCTCTTTGCTTCACAGACGAAGTAATGGAGCATGAATTCCCAGACAGGTTCAAACCCATGAATATCGAATCATACGACGGAACAACGGATCCCGCGGTATGGATCGAGGACTTCCTCCTCCATATCCACATGGCCCGCGGAGATGACCTTCATGCCATCAAATACCTACCACTAAAGCTCAAAGGACCAGCTCGGTACTGGTTAAATAGTCTGCCGAAAAATTCTATTGGCAGCTGGGAAGATTTGGAAGACGCCTTTCGCGACAACTTCCAAGGAACATATGTCCGGCCACCGGATGCCGATGACTTAAGTCACATTGTCCAGCAGCCCGGAGAGTCAGCCGGGAAGCTCTGGACTAGGTTCTTAGTTAAAAAGAACCAAATCGTCGACTGTCCGAACGTGGAAGCCCTCGCGGCCTTCAAACACAGCGTCCAGGATGAATGGCTTGCACGCCACCTCGGTCAAGAAGGACCTAAATCCATGACAGCCCTTACCGCTCTAATGACCCGCTTTTGCGCGGGAGAAGACAACTGGCTCGCTCGTAGAAGCAACATCGCCAGCGACTCGGGCACTTCCAAAATCCGAGACGGCAATGGCAAGCCACGACAAAGCAAACACAACAGTCGCAATGATAATGAAAGATCACATGACACAGCGGTCAACGCCAGATTCAGCAATCCCAAACCCGGTCAACGGAAAAAGCCATTCAAGGCAAACCGAGACGGACCATCCAACCTAGGCAGGATATTGGACCGACCTTGCCAGATTCACGGCCACCCCGATAAACCAGCTAATCATACCAACAGAAGTTGTTGGGTCTTCAAACAGGCCGGCAAGCTCAACGCCGAACACAAGGGGAGGAGGCCGCTAGGCGACAGGGACAACGGAGAGGTTCGCCAACCAAACCGGGGGTCAGAAGCACTTTCCCCCCGAAGATCGACCAATCCCAGAGCAGAAGTAGCAGTTCGGCTTCCGCAGCCCACCTCATATACCCGCAAAATTTGTACCGCACATACATCACTACGCACTTAAGATACCATGGGCATTGGCGGAAGCACAATACGGACAAGCCTGCAAGCACTCCCGTAACATTTTTTATCTACTTTCTTTTTCTTTCTTCATTATCTCTTGAAAACAGGTGACGCAAAGGACCAACATCTAAAACTGACTCTATCGGAGTTCGGATCCGTACACTCACCTAAGGGGCTACTTCCGTCAAGGATTCCCCTCGCCGAGGACAGGCGGCGCAGATGTGCGACAGGAGGTCCAAAATAACTTTTTGTAGACCACACTCTTTATTTCGAGCCTGTAATATGCCTTTTTCCTCCGCCTTCGACCTCGGGCATGTCAAATAGCCGGGGTTGTGGTCTTTATATATATAAAGTAATCATTGGCATATCGCTCAGGTCCCAGTAAATATAATCCGCATTAATCATTTCTTTCTTTTTCAAATGAATTTGGCCCCTATAGTTGTTTTATAGCTATACCTCGGCACAACCTGCCAGGGGCTCGGTATGGGAACAAATGAGTTGCCAGCAAAGTCCGAACAGCTTTATAAGCGTACTTCGGCGTCGCGAGTTTGGCCTTATATGCATCAGCTCTGAATCATGCCTTGGGTCAATGGTTGGGTTGCCCGGCTCCTGTGCTTGCTACCTTACGTTCCGCTCTATCGGCTAGGGTAGTAAAGGGAGAACTACTGCGATTGTGCTTTCGGTTCATCTGGTTTAGCACCTCAGTAGAGAAAGCTGAAAACCAACTGTCATGATGCTGCAAGAGCTGGTCAACCACTCGATGACTTATCGTAATCTGTCGCGATTCCCTCCGTGTCACACGAAGGACCTTTTTTTCAGGTCATATATGTAATGCACCATATTGGAATAAGCCCTACACATACGAGGGGCTATGTCGTAGTCCCCCTATAAAACTCCTATGGCTAAGTAAAAGTGTTAACGCCCTATAGTCTGATTGCCTGATTCGCCGCATTGTCACCTCCTTCATGGACCAAGACGTTGGGTCAAGAGTGATAAAATGCTTTTCCAAACACCCCCGTACTTCCTACGAGGGGGCTGAAGCCGACGACTGGAAAACATTCAGATTATATAAAAACGGCCGCACAGGAGGAGCACAAGCTTTCGAGCAAAGCATAAAAATAGATTAACTATAAAATTGTCTTTTACAATTCCCATGCACCTCACTCGAATATCATGTCTTTCGAGCATTGACCCTCTATCAAGCAAGCGGCCTCTAGGACGTCTTTGAAATAATGCTCCGGTGCGTGACGGTCCTTGCCCTTGGGTGGACTCTTCGCCGCAACATCGATGGCCTTCATCTTCCCCCAGAATGTCTTGACTCGGGCAAAGGCCATCCGTGCACCATCAACGCACACCGACCGCTTCACAGCGTCGATACGTGGCACCGCATCAACAAGCTGCTACACCAAGCCGGGGTAGCTATTCAGAACAGGCTCAGTTGGCCACAACCGGATTATGACGTTCTTCATGGCAGCGCCGAATATCCTATGAAGCTCGGCCCATTGGGACATCTGTTCATTCAGCAACAGAGGGCACTTTGACGCGCCAAATTGTGACAAGAAAAGCTTCTCCGTTGCATACCCCTCTCGCGCTTTGTAAAACTGCGCCGCATCGGAAGAACTCTTCGGCAAGTCTAAAAACTCGTCCGGAGAACTCCACACTTGGTTAAGCTCAGCATAGTTCGGATCGCCGAACTTAGTCTGTAGCAAAAAGGGCTTACCAGCCGCAATGTCCCTAGCTTGCCGGATCTCCTCACGGGCTGCTCTGGATTCAGACCGCGCTTCTCTCGCCTCTCGTAAGGCCTTGTCAAGTTCAGCCGTTTTGGCTTCATTCTCCTCTCAAGAAGTTCACAACGGCTAGCAGTATTTTTTAGTTCAAGCGCCATCGTGGATATCTTCTCCTCGTCTTGGCGCCGAGCAGCTTGTTCGGCTTCTAACTCAGTCGATGCCTTTTTGGCAGCTGCATTACTAAACCGGGCCTGCTCCTTGGCCTGTGCCAGCTCCGCCCGAAGAATTTCAACGGCGACAGCACCATCTGCAGCCATGCACATTCCAGTATATAAATTTTAGCGTCATGCTTATATCACAAAAATGTATGTGAAGGGACTGCCCCGAATACATACCTTGCGACTCGTCAAGACGCATATTGATTAACGCAATGTCATCCCCTGCCACATCAAGCTTCTGCTGCAGCTCGGCAATATCCGTAGTCTGGGAAGTAGCTAGGGGGGAGGCAGCCTGTGTTCAAGTTAATCAGATTAGTCCTTGAATATTTCTTCTTGATCCTCCGTTCACCTCCCACGGGAAGCCAACCCGAGTCTCAGGGGCTACTACCTATACACAGGTGCATCTTTTCAAATAAAATATAGTTGAAAACATTACATCACAAACCTCGAAGCCTCTTAGCAGGCTCATGAAGGCTTCATTCAATCCGCTCTTCGCGGACAGAATCTTCTCAACCACCGTACCCATCAAGGTACGCTGTTCCCCCGAGACAGATGCTTTTCGCAGCATATCCCTCAATATATCCGGCGCCGTCGGGTCTCCGGAAGCCGCTGTAGGAGCACTGCCATCCTTTGAAGGAACCCGTTCACCCGTCTCCAGAATCATCGTTGGCTGACTACTGGACAGTCCGGGGCCTTCATTATTGGCCCCCGAATCCCGAACAATCGGAGGTCCACCTTCGGGTACTACCTCTTTCATCCCCTGCACAGCTTGTTGATCAAGAAAAACCCTCTGAGACGACACTTCGGAGTCGTCCGCCTTATTGGGCGAGGAGGTCGGGGGAGGCGTCTCGCTTTCCATCATCTCTGGAAGGAGATCTCCCGAAGAAGAGGATTGCCCAGAAAAACTCTGTGCCGAACTGTAAAAATACACATGCACGTTACGTATCTCTTCGGTAACAAGAAAGGATCGGGACGCTATCAAAGCACCCCGGATTCACTTACGGTTTGGTTGAGGGCTTGTCCTCATGACGGAGCTGTTCAACAGCGCCACCTTCCAATCCCGAGCCGCTCGACGGTGGCATCTTGCCCCTCTCAGGAGACCGCCCCTCCCAACCTTCGGAGGCGGCCCTTTTCCCCCTGAAAGGAGAAGGGATACTGGCTTCTCTTTCACCTTTGCCTTCGGGCGAGGAAACGTCGATTTCTCCGGACTCAGTATCTAATTTACCCCTGGAACGAAGGTAATCCCGGGTCTTCTCACTCTCCACCTGGCCCTCCCCTGCCGGCGCCTGGTACGGTGCCGGTGCCAGCATCCTTGTTAACACAGGGTCTGCTGAGTCTTCGTGAAGAGGGGCCGGACACCTAATCCGTTCCGCTTTCTTTTTCCAGCCCTGGAAAAGGATGGCTTGCTCAGTGTCTTACCACAGGATATCTGATTATGAGGTGTTCGGCGGACGAGTACTTACCGGGGTGTCCGGATGGTTACAGTCTAGGCCGGTATCTTCGGTGGTGTCCGGCCATTATTTGCGCCTCCCGAAGAATAGTTTCCACATTCCTTCGTGCGTAGTGCCGAAGAAGTGTTGAAGAGTCTGTGGCCCTTCAGGGTTAAACTCCCACAGGCGGAGAGGCCGTCGCTGGCACGGCAGGGTCCGGCGGACTAGCATTACCTGAATAACATTGACAACATTGATATCCTTCTCAATGAGGCTTCGGATGCGACTTTGCAGAGTTCGCACCTCATCAACTGATCCCCAGTCCAACCCCTTATTAATCCACGA